>NC_026005.2:39401130-39554953 GCF_000442705.2 Elaeis guineensis
TCAGAGAATCTTGATTCTCGATCACTGAGTCTCAAACATGTAAGATTCTACATCAGCCATCAGATCAGATAGGAACCTCTAATGTGTGTGACCCCACAGGTTCGAACCTAAGCCAGTAGCACAGGAACCAATTTCTGTACTAATCGAAGTGATCATCTAGCAATGGTACCCGATGTTCGGATAGGTCGAAGAGTCACAATCGCAACACTCAGAACCTACATGAATATAGTTACTGTATAATTCATCCTTTTGACCCCTGTGTTTAGGATGACTTAGGGTTAAACTGTCAACCCTGATCAGATCATCCGAATCGTGCTCAACTCAAACAGTCCTGTGACTTCTCACAAGGACTACCATGGCCAAAATTTTTCTAAATTGAAACACGACTGTACACAGCTCCTAAACTGGAGTGGTCAATCTCATCTTGACACACACACCGACAAGTCAAGTACTTGACTACACCCAGTAGCCTTCCGTCACTGAATTAAAAATTCAGGTAGTTTAGTGTAGGAACCAGATCTAGGGTTTCAGGGTTAGATCTTGAAACTTTTTCAAGATCATACAGCGGAAGACTAAAATAAATTAAAATTTATTTTCTAAGATCAAAAAATCCCTAGATCTAAGATTCTATTACATGATTATTACATGGCATTAAATCAGAAATTAAAATATATATAAATATAGTATGAACTACATGTTGATCATATCAACATGTTTCTATGCTAGCTACATCTAATGTATGTATTAAATAATAGATCAGATCTATTACCTTGCAAGTTAGATGCTCTAACCTCGCTGATCCGGGCTTAAGGATGATGTTGCAAGCCGCACACGCGTCCGGCCTCTAGGAGTCGTCCACACGAGCCCACGAATCTCGATCAGAAGTCCTGCTTCAGGAAATCAGCACAGTATGCTAGTACTGCGCTGATCCTTCTTTGATGGTTGATCAGGTGCCTCCTTCTTCTTGATTTGGACTCTTCCAAAGATGGAAAGTAGAAGGAGGAGTTTCAGATCTGAGACGCTCTCAGGAAACTCAAGATGGAAGGAGGAAAGATATGAAAATAAAAACCCTAGAAGAAGACCCTCTTCTTCTTCATGTTTTTCTCTCTAAACGCCCTAACTTGTGTATTTTATATCTCCACGACCCAAAGGTATTTCTCTCTAATTTTTGGATAGCAGAAATGTCTCTCAAGAAACTATCTCCTCTTAAAATTTCACAAAGAAACTCATCTTATATAGAGAGATATGATAGAGTCCTTGTCTAGGTCAAACACCTAGTCAAGGCTTATCCAAACATGGCAAGTAAAGGGACGCCCAACTCTTGAGCACCTCCTTCATATTTTTGTGGATGGATCAACAGAAAAGGGTGCACAATGTAAACCCTAAAAGCCACGAAAATTCCAAAAAAAAATTTGGATAAATTCGGTGCAAAATTGAAAGAGTTTTGGATTTCTAAAACTCTATCTCATAGAATTCGAAATCCAAACTTATTCCTTTTAGATTTGATCCAAATCACCTTCCATGTAAGAAAGAAGAGAGGAGACCTTTTGTGAACGTGGGAGAGATCTGGGAGAGGGCTTTTGTCGCACAAAATAAGTGGAGATTGGCGTTGAATAAGAGAGAGGGCGTGGAGAAGGTTTTTGTGGTGCAAGGTGGAATCCTAGTCCTACTAGGATTCTGTCTCATAACTTGTTTTAATTTGGTTTCCCAAACCAAATCAAATCAAAATTAGATCAACCCAATTAAAATAGGTCTTAACCTAATTAAGAACCTAATTTAATCAGATTAAATTAGATTTAAATCTGATTTAATTTTCTAATCAAATTAGAAATTAGATTGACCCAAGTCCTAGTTGAACTAGGACTAGTCTTTCCTTGCACTTGGCTTATCCAATAAACCAATTGGACTTGATCCAATCAAGCCCAAATCAAATCTAATTAAATCATATTTAATTAGACTTAATCTCAGCCCATTGGCTTAATCAAATTAAGCTAATTAGCAATCGAATTGCTAATCGATCCTCCTGCAACACTTGCACTGGGTTAAATGTCAATCGTATTGATTATTTAACCCTATAATGATTCTTAATCGTTGATCAACCATCTGATCGGATCATGAACTCTAATGTGTGTGACCTCATAGGTCCGAACCTAAGCCGGTAGCATAGGAACAAATTTCTATACCAATCGAAGTGACCATCTAGCAATGGTACCCGACGACCGGATAGGTCGAATGTGTAGAACAACATCCTTAGAACCCATGCGGATATAGTTTTCATATAATTCATCTCCTTGACCAAAATGATCATAGGACACCCCAGAGCTCAACTGTCAACTCTAATCAGGTTGTCCACATTGTATTTCAAAATATCAAATCCATCTGATGGATTACCCTGGCCAAGGTTTTGCTAAATTGAAATACAGCGACTCATTCTTCTCCAACTCTTGGAGTGGTCAATCCCATCTCGATCATACTCTGACTTCGCAAGTACTTGACTGTGCCCAGAAGCCTTCCATCCCTGAATTAAAAATTCAGTTAGTCCAGTACCAAAGCACAGTGAGTTGCTTGCAAGTCACTGAGGTGATCTCAGGTCTAAGGGACACTTATACCTATATCCCGTCAAAGACATTCTCGACAGTAGAATGCTCTGGAGTTGGTCACGTTCACTGATGATGTACCCTTACATCTCACCTGTATGCCATACCAGTGTCTCCACACTCTTTGGTTAAGAGGACAACCAACCCATATGGCCTACAGCGACCTATGCTCGATAGAAGCTGTCGTCCTTATTAACAGCCTATCATTTGGTCGTGAACAGTTTTAAGGACTAATCGATAAATCCTCTCTTTATCGAACTTAAATAGTCCTAAGGACTTCATCATAACAATGGAGTTCATTAGAAGATGAAAGCTTATGATGAAAATGCCAAATATATTTTATTTATTAACAAATCAATTACAATACTTGGTTGCTCAACCGTCAACAGCTTGACGATTGGCTTTTTGGGACACATTTCCCAACAACTCCCACTTGTCCTAAAGCCACTCGGCACAGTATCTAATACCCATCTTCGACTTGTGGTTGTCGAACTCCTTTATTGCCAGGGCTCTAGTGAAGGGGTCGGCTAGGTTCTCCTTTCAGTCGATCTTCTGAAGGTCGACGTCACCTCGATCCACGATCTCTCGGACCAGGTGGAAGCGGTGCAAGATGTGCTTCATCCGCTGATGTGCTTTGGGTTCCTTCACCTGAGCTATGGTACCAGTGCTGTCGCAGTAGAGCAGGACTGGACCATCGAAGGAGGATGCTACTCCAAGCTCATTGATGAATTTCCTCAGCCACACAGCTTCCTTCGCGGCATCTGATGCTGCGATATACTCTGCTTCACAAACAGAGTCTGCCACAGTATGCTGCTTGGAACTCTTCCAGCAGATGGCTCTACCATTCAGAGTAAAGATATAATCCGACACACACCTACTGTCATCATGGTCAGATTGGAAGCTAGAGTCTGTGAACCCCACAAGTTTCAGATCTGACTCGCCATAAATCAACCATTGGTCCTTAGTATTTCTCAAATACTTAAGGATGGCTTTAACCACTTTCCAGTGGTTTTCTCCAGGATCAGATTGGTATCTACTCACTACTCCTAGTGAGTATGCCACATCTGGTCTTGTACATGTCATGACGTACATGATAGATCCCACGGCTGAAGCATATGGGACTCTACTCATACGCTCTCTCTCTTCAGGAGTTGTCGGACAATCCTTCTTAGAGAGAAAAATTCCTTGGCCTATCGGTAGATAGCCCTTCTTGAAATTCTCCATGCTGAACCTCTTCAGCACAGTGTCTATGTACATGGACTGGGATAACCCAAGCATCCTTTTAGATCTATCCCTATAGATCTTCATCCCTAGGATGTAGGATGCTTCACCCAAGTCCTTCATGGAGAACTGTGATGACAACCAAACTTTTATTCCCTGTAGTGCGGGGATGTCATTCTCGATTAAGAGAATGTCATCCACGTACAAGACAAGGAATACCACAACTGGACCATTTGCCCATTTATAGATGCAGGGCTCTTCTCCATTCTTAATGAAGCCATACGTTTTGATCACCTTATCAAAACGCATGTTCCAACTCCGAGAAGCTTGCTTCAATCCATAAATGGATCTCTGAAGCTTGCACACCTTGGACTCATCTGTGGATGTAAACCCCTCAGGTTGTATCATATACACCTCTTCGGTCAGCTCTCCATTAAGAAAAGCTGTCTTTACATCCATCTGCCAGATCTCATAATCTAGATGGGCAGCTATTGCAAGCATTATCCGAATAGATTTTAGCATTGCCACAGGAGAAAATATCTCGTCATAGTCAATACCATAACGTTGACGATACCCCTTGGCAACCAGACGGGCTTTATAGGTCTCCACCTTTCCGTCTGCGCCCCTCTTCCTTTTGAAGACCCATTTACACCCAATGGGTTTAACCCCTTTAGGTGGGTCAACCAATGTCCATACATCGTTGACCTTCATGGACTCCATTTCGGATTTCATGGCTTCAAGCCATTTCTCGGAATCAGGTCTCTGCATAGCATCCATATAGGTGATCGGATCCTCATTATTCTCATCAAGTTCGATGGGATCACCATCCCGGACCAAGAAACCGTAGTATCTGTCCGGCTGACGTGGTACTCTACCGGATCACCTTAATGGTGCAGGTATATTGGGCTCCGGATCTGATCTAATCATATCCGACTCAGGTTCAGCTATTGGTGTCGGTCCTTCTACCTGTTGAACTTCATCAAGTTCAACCTTAGAGGCAACGGTTCCTTCACCAAGGAACTCCTTTTCTAAAAAGATTGCCTTAAGGCTGACGAACACCTTTTGTTCATCAGCATGGTAGAAAAAATATCCTTTTGTCTCTTTGGGGTACCCTATGAATGAGCATTTATCAGACCTAGGTCCAAGTTTGTCTGTGACTAATCATTTGACATAGGCTGGGCACCCCCAGACCCTAAGGTGTGAAAGTACTGGCTTACGTCCTATCCATATCTCATATGGAGTCTTAATTACAGACTTACTTGGAATCCTATTTAACAGATAACAGGCCGATTCGAGTGCATATCCCCAGAAGGATATTAGCAAACTAGCAAAAACCCATCATAGATCGGACCATGTCTAACAGAGTCCGATTCCTCCTTTCAAACACACCATTATGCTGTGGTGTTCCTGGAGGAGTCCATTGGGAGAGAATCTCATTCTCTCCTAGATATGTGAGAAACTCACTAGAAAGGTATTCTCCTCCTCGATCAGATCGAAGAGTTTTAATACTCTTCCCAGTTTGTTTTTCTACTTCACTTCGGAATCGTTTGAACATTTCAAATGAATCCGACTTATGTTTCATCAGATAGACATATCCATATTGGGATAGGTCATCTGTGAAAGCTATGAAGTAGAAATATCCACCTCTAGCACTGGTGCTCATGGGCCAGCATACATCAGTATGTACTAGGCCCAAGAGCTCAGTAGCTCTCTCACCTTTTCCAGTAAAAGGTGACTTGGTCATTTTACCAAGAAGACAGAACTCACAGGTTGGAAGTGATTCACAATCACTGACTTTGAGGATTCCCTCTTGAGTCAACCTATTTATTCTGTTCTTATTTATATGACCTAGCCTCCAATGCCATAAGTAGATATTTGACACACTATCTAATCTAGGGTGCTTGCCAGTAGAATAGACTCTTATCAGGCTTGATCTTTTTGGTCTGGCTCTGCACAGATGTCCCAGCCTGAACTTGCACCTTCTTGACTTTCTTCTTCTTGTTCTTCTTTCCTTTCTCAAAGGGTCGAGAACCAGAAGATGAACCTCCCACTGAGTTCACTGAGTTCACCGACTCCTTGAGGAGTTGGTGATCCTTCTCAAAGTTCTGAAGCAACCCCATTAACCCATGGTAGTTTACTTCAGGCTTTGTCATTCTATAATGAGTGAGGAATGAGAGACAAGATTTGGGCAGCGAGTTCAGTATTGCATCTTTCCCAAGCTGCTCATGCAAGGGAAAGTCGAGCTTGCTCAATCGTTCCATCAGCTCGATCATGTACAATACATGATCAGTGACAGAGACTCCATCTCGTATTTTGGCGTTGAAGATGGCACAACTAGTCTTGTGCCTCTCTACGTCATCGGGTGTGCCAAAGGCATCCTCCAACACTTGAAGCATGTCTTTTGACTGAGCCATCTCGAATCTGCGACTGAACTCGTCGCTCATAGCAGCCAGCATGATACAGCGCACCGTGGTCCGGTCACTGAGCCACTTCTGGTAAGTGTCTCTGACTGTTCCACGTGCATTGACAGCTGGCTCCTTAGGTGCAGGATCCATTATCACATATAGGATCCGTTCATGCTCCAGGACTATCTTCAACTTTCGGTACCAGCTACCGAAGTTGGGTCCCACCAACTTATCATTGTCCAACAATGATCGGAGCGATAGAAAAGTGGCCATATTTGCACAAAGGAGAACCATAACCTAATTAGTAATTGATCATTAAACCTAAAGATTTGGACTTTAATCAAAAAGTTTCTCCCACTATTTTATTCGAATTGGTAGCCTCTACCTCCAATTCGAGGAATTACCCTAATTCCTTAGCGGGTACTAGAATCCACTTAGACTGCACACAAGCCCAACTTTGGTTGGCCAACCCATGTACATCTAAGGGTAGGTTCATAACCAATTATTTCTCTAAACAATTTCTAGTAATTTTAATTTTGCCCCAGAAACCTAATCAGTAGGCTTTGGCCTCCACTGTAAGGATCCGGTTAGGTCCAACCATTAACATGATCATACTTGGTGTATCTAACCAACGAATGATTAAGCCCAACTTTGGTTAGCTCACCTAACCACCATTAGAGAGATACTTCCAAGTCGTCATATGATGAGTGATAATTCCATTAGTCAACAAGCACCAGGCCTTTGGGTCTGCAATGATTATTGAGTTCATGGACTCATTATCAAACACCTTAATGGGAGGCTATGACTCAGTTATCTCCATAACTTTGTCATTTTAAGGACCTAATAATTTTAGAGGATTTAAATAATATAGAGGATGAGGTCAGATGAACCAGCTTATCATGATCCTCCCACTGGCTTCACCAAGTCAGCTTAAGGGAGACCAGGGCTGGTCTAGGAGCACCTAAATCAGTCACACTGATTTACCTAGCTGACATGGGTCAGCTCGAATAGTCAAGTGATCCGATCAAAACATAATTTCACCAAGAGGCCAGGTAAGTTCGATCAGTGGGAGGGTCTGCCAAAACTTGCCTTAGACACCATCATGAATGGCCAGGTAAGCGGGCTCTCAATTAAAAACCACTGGTCTGGTTTACCTTAGACACCAACTGGTTTAATTAGTTTCGATTAGATCAACCTAACAGTTCGTGCTAGACCGCTTAGCCAAGAATCAAGTCCATTTGGTTCTCGTTAAAGACATGGACTTGACCAACTACAACTATTGTAATTGATCTAGAGAATCCTTGACCTAATCTAAGACAACAATTGATTAAATTTAGTCAATTCTCTAATTAAGTCCATCTTTAATCTAACCATAGGTCTAACCCAATTAATGGACCTAATTTCCACTAACCCATTAACCCAATGTGTTATGATTTGTGTCTTAGGTTCTTCAATTCACAATCCTAGAACCTAATCAAACAACTTCTTAATTCTTAATTAAGTTTTGGGCTGAGGGTTGGGTTCGGCTTTTCAAAAAATAATTTTCATATTTGTAAAATAATTTTACAATATGATTCTACCAATCATATTGCATGTTTGATTCATAATCAAGATGCAAGTGAAATAAACATGAAACTACTTTAGATCTAATCTAAACAGGTTCATGTAATTGAAACAATTTCAACTTTAAATAATTTCTTTGCATAAAAATTATTAACAAAGAGATTTTATTTCAGATTTAAACATCTTTTAAATCTAATAAATCATAAATTTAATCTAGATCATATCTAACAAATTTATGATTAAAGATAGATCTACACAAACTAGGACAACCTTTGCACTGTAAGGGGTAAACCTTACAGCAGGACAACCTTGCAGTTTGTGATTGATCTAAAATTTTAATTTCAGATTTAATAATCAGATTATAAATTAGATCTAATCTAAAAAATAATCTAAGCATGTATAAATAATCATGTAATAAAGAACCTGGCTCTGATACCAATTGTAGGAACCAGATCTAGGGTTTCAGGGTTAGATCTTGAAACTTTTTCAAGATCATACAGCGGAAGACTAAAATAAATTAAAATTTATTTTCTAAGATCAAAAAATCCCTAGATCTAAGATTCTATTACATGATTATTACATGGCATTAAATCAGAAATTAAAATATATATAAATATAGTATGAACTACATGTTGATCATATCAACATGTTTCTATGCTAGCTACATCTAATGTATGTATTAAATAATAGATCAGATCTATTACCTTGCAAGTTAGACGCTCTAACCTCGCTGATCCGGGCTTAAGGATGATGTTGCAAGCCGCACACGCATCCGGCCTCTAGGAGTCGTCCACACGAGCCCACGAATCTCGATCAGAAGTCCTGCTTCAGGAAATCAGCACAGTATGCTAGTACTGCGCTGATCCTTCTTTGATGGTTGATCAGGTGCCTCCTTCTGCTTGATTTGGACTCTTCCAAAGATGGAAAGTAGAAGGAGGAGTTTCAGATCTGAGACGCTCTCAGGAAACTCAAGATGGAAGGAGGAAAGATATGAAAATAAAAACCCTAGAAGAAGACCCTCTTCTTCTTCACGTTTTTCTCTCTAAACGCCCTAACTTGCATATTTTATATCTCCACGACCCAAAGGTATTTCTCTCTAATTTTTGGATATCAGAAAGGCCTCTCAAAAAATTATCTCCCCTTAAAATTTCACGAAGAAACTCATCTTATATAGAGAGATATGATAGAGTCCTTGTCTTGGTCAAACACCTAGTCAAGGCTTATCCAAACATGGCAAGTAAAGGGACGCCCAACTCTTGAGCACCTCCTTCATATTTTCGTGGATGGATCAATAGAAAAGGGTGCACAATGTAAACCCTAAAAGCCACAAAAATTCCAAAAAAAAATTTGGATAAATTCGGTGCAAAATTGAAAGAGTTTTGGATTTCTAAAACTCTATCTCATAGAATTCGAAATCCAAACTTATTCCTTTTAGATTTGATCCAAATCACCTTCCATGTAAGAAAGAAGAGAGGAGACCTTTTGTGAACGTGGGAGAGATCTGGGAGAGGGCTTTTGTCGTACAAAATAAGTGGAGATTGGCATTGAATAAGAGAGAGGGCGTGGAGAAGGTTTTTGTGGTGCAAGGTGGAATCCTAGTCCTACTAGGATTCTGTCTCATAACTTGTTTTAATTTGGTTTCCCAAACCAAATCAAATCAAAATTAGATCAACCCAATTAAAATAGGTCTTAACCTAATTAAGAACCTAATTTAATCAGATTAAATTAGATTTAAATCTGATTTAATTTTCTAATCAAATTAGAAATTAGATTGACCCAAGTCCTAGTTGAACTAGGACTAGTCTTTCCTTGCACTTGGCTTATCCAATAAACCAATTGGACTTGATCCAATCAAGCCCAAATCAAATCTAATTAAATCATATTTAATTAGACTTAATCTCAGCCCATTGGCTTAATCAAATTAAGCTAATTAGCAATCGAATTGCTAATCGATCCTCCTGCAACACTTGCACTGGGTTAAATGTCAATCGTATTGATTATTTAACCCTATAATGATTCTTAATCGTTGATCAACCATCTGATCGGATGATGAACTCTAATGTGTGTGACCTCATAGGTCCGAACCTAAGCCGGTAGCATAGGAACAAATTCCTATACCAATCGAAGTGACCATCTAGCAATGGTACCCGACGACCGGATAGGTCGAATGTGTAGAACAACATCCTTAGAACCCATGCGGATATAGTTTTCATATAATTCATCCCCTTGACAAAAATGATCATAGGACACCCCAGAGCTCAACTGTCAACTCTGATCAGGTTGTCCACATTGTATTTCAAAATATCAAATCCATCTGATGGATTACCCTGGCCAAGGTTTTGCTAAATTGAAATACAGCGACTCATTCTTCTCCAACTCTTGGAGTGGTCAATCCCATCTCGATCATACTCTGACTTCGCAAGTACTTGACTGTGCCCAGAAGCCTTCCGTCCCTGAATTAAAAATTTAGTTAGTCCAGTACCAAAGCACAGTGAGTTGCTTGCAAGTCACTGAGGTGATCTCAGGTCTAAGGGACACTTATACCTATATCCCATCAAAGACATTCTCGACAGTAGAATGCTCTGGAGTTGGTCACGTTCAATGACGATGTACCCTTACATCTCACCTGTATGCCATACCAGTGTCTCCACACTCCTTGGTTAAGAGGACAACCAACCCATATGGCCTACAGCGACCTATGCTCGATAGAAGCTGTCGTCCTTATTAACAGCCTATCATTTGGTCGTGAACAGTTTTAAGGACTAATCGATAAATCCTCTCTTTATCGAACTTAAATAGTCCTAAGGACTTCATCATAACAACGGAGTTCATTAGAAGATGAAAGCTTATGATGAAAATGCCAAATATATTTTATTTATTAACAAATCAATTACAATACTTGGTTGCTCAACCGTCAACAGCTTGACGATTGGCTTTTTGGGATACATTTCCCAACATTTAGTGCCTAAGTGCAGTGAGTTGCTTGCAAGTCACCATGGTGGTCTCAGGTCGGAGGGATATTTATACCCATATTCCATCGGAGCAAATCTTGACAGCAGAAATAGCTCCGGAGTCGATCACGTTCAGTGCAGATGTACCCTTACATCTCACCTATATACCATACCAGTGTCCACACTCATTGGTTAAGAGGACAACCAACCTATATGGCACACAACGACCTATGCTTGATAAATGTTGTCATCCTTGGTAACAATGTATCATTTGATCGCGAACAGATTTAAAGACTAAACGATAAATCCTCCTTTGTCGAGTCTAAATAGTCCTAAGGACTTCACCACAACATAGAAGTTTATTAGAAGATGAAATATTTTGTGATGAAAAATACCAAAATAATTTTTATTAATTCATAATTCATGTACAAATACAAAAATGAGCACAACCGTCAAGAGGCTGATGATTAGCTTTGGGACACTATTTCCTATAGAATCTTCCCGGGGGAGAGCTCTGTCGAATTCTGCAGTTCGGGCATCTCTGCCTACGAGCCCAGGGAGGAGTTTAGACATGCCTATGTCTAGAGGGAGTTCGAGAATGTGGCCAAGCTTCACTCGGCCCTTTTGCAACTGCGGGCTTGCTAGAGTCCCCCACCTGCCGCTGCTTCACGGCCTCCTCATCCTTCATCTTGAAGGCTTCTTCTACTCGGGCATATCCTTCGGCCCAAGCCAGCAAATCAGCAAAGTCCCTGAGATATTTCTTTTTCAAGGAAAATAGAAGATCATTCTTTTGAAGACCGTCCTTTAGGACAGCCATCGCGATCGATTGGTCTAAGTTTCGGACCTCCAGTGCGGCGACGTTGAAGCGGTTGACGTAGGCTCGGATGGATTCTCCCTCCTTCTACTTGATGTTGATAAGGGACTCCGAACCTCTTCGGAGATGCCGACTGCTAACAAAATAAGCTACAAACTGGTGGCTCATTTGATCAAAGAAGAAGATAGTACCCGACTTCAGTGTCGAGTATCAGTTCCTTGCTGCTCCCTTCAAGGTAGATGGGAAAACTCAGCACAAGATGGTGTCTGGCACACCATGGAGCAGCATCATTGTCCGGAAGGCCTCCAGGTGGTCAACCAGATCCGAGGTCCCGTCGTAGCTTTCAAATTGGGGGAGCTTGAAGTTTGGCGGGATCGGTTCCTGCATGATCATTTGAGAGAAATGAGGGTCAGTACAGATGTCCTCACCATAAGCAGGGGGAGCGTGGCGGAGCTCTTCGATCCGTCGGTTCATCTCCTGGAGCCTTCGATCCAGGAGGTCCTCTCGACTGTGAGTCTCGAGGGTCTTCTAATAGAGTGGAGGTAGGGATCCTCTGAGAGTGGAATCATGATCAGACTGAGGGCTCTCCACCCTCGGATTCTCCTTCCCGGGGAAGACAGGATGACTGGCCCAAGTGGCCCACCTTACTGCCAGATTTTGGAACTCCGGTGATGTTCTTTCCAACCACACTGACGTCGCAGCTGTTGCTGCTGCTGCATGGCTTGCACTACCTCGGTGAGGCATCTGACTTGCTGAACTAGCAGATCGTACTGCTTCATACCGACCACCGTTGCCAGAGGAGGAGGAGCCTGAGAAACTGGAGGCAAGGTCGGAGCCTGAGATCTGGCCGTGGAGGCCATGGATCACCTGGTGGATGCCTTTCGGGGAGGCATCAGGTGGAGATCTAGTAGGAGAAGGAGAGGAGGATGTTGGAGAAGATGACTGGAGGCAGTTCTGTTGAGCACTCCTTCAAGAACAAGGGTACTGTGAAGACACAGCCACCCTTCCTCTAGCGTCAATTCTGTTGGTGCAGAATTCTATCGAAGTCGGAGTTGCTGGAGTCGAGGTGACCGTGGCCGCCGTCGGGACCTGCAAGGGAAGTCTAAACTGGAGTTGGGGGTGCTCCAGCAAGACCCTCCGACGCTCAAGTCAGTACTCTGCTTCAACAGAAATGGAGTGCTCGAGTGGGAATTTTAGCAGAGTTTTGAGATAGAGTTTAAAGCTTAGAGAAGAATGTATCTGGGGGTCCCTTTTTATAGATGAAGAGCGTAACTGATTGACAGTGACATCTGTAACTGCCTGGTAGTGGGCTGTTCAGAGCCGTCCGGAGTTTGTTACGGAGAGTAGTGGCGTCAGCGGTCGTTCAAGGCCACATGGAGTTTATTATGGAGAGTGGAGTGGTGTCCGCTGTCGCAACTTGCCAGAGAGTGGTTGAGCCTGGAGAGTGGAGTGGTGTCTGTTGTCGCGACTTACCAGAGAGTGGTGGAGCCATGTAGAATCCGTTGCAGAGAGTGGAGCAGGGTAGTGGCCACTGTCGTGACTTGCCAGAGAGTTCAGATCTGTCGGCTGGAGCTCGACTGGGATATCCGATGGAGCGAAATGGCTCTCTATCCTGTTGATCTAAGAGAAGCTCGGATGATTTTGAGGCTGCTAATGAGTCTACTATTGTCGGATGCCTTAGGTACTGATGCTACAGGTGGAAGTCATCTGCTGTAGAAGCTCAGATGGAGACTTTCTATTGGTGAAGTTCGGTAGGGGTTCGGTTGCTAGAAAAGTCCGTCTGGGATTTGCCCGATGTCAAAGCTTGTCTGAAGATTATCCGTCGGAGAAGCCTGATTTCATGAGGAATCTGGTGGAGGGTCAGCTGGCGGTGGACCTTGGATGGCGTTGGGGAGGTTCGGCAGACACCAGAGGCCATCGGTCATTGTAGAAATCTAGCTGCTGGAGTCCATCCGTTGTAGGAGCTCGTCCGATATCCATCCGTTATGGAAGTTCGGACGGAGTCTAGTTCTCGTAGAAGGCTGAAAGGAGACCGCTTATTGTAGAAGCTCGATCGAAGATCGGTTGTCATGGGAGCTCGGAGTAGCGACCTAGCCGGCGGGTCCTGTCCCATTGTAGAAGCTCATCTGGGATCCGACT
The DNA here is from genome assembly GCF_000442705.2 of Elaeis guineensis. NCBI lineage: Eukaryota > Viridiplantae > Streptophyta > Magnoliopsida > Arecales > Arecaceae > Elaeis > Elaeis guineensis. Next base: position 39,414,821 of record NC_026005.2, read on the forward strand.
ATGAAGAAGCTCGACTGAAGTCTACCTGTAATAGAAGTTTGGAAGAAATGTGTTTACAGTAGAGGCTCGAATAGAATTTGCTTACAGTAAATATCCAGGGTAGACCACCCACTGTAGGAGTTCGGAGTAGGCCACTCGTAGTAGAAGTTCGGAGTAGACCACTCGTAGTAGAAGTTTGGTGTGGACCGCTCGTAGTAGAAGTTCAGAGTGGACCACTCGTAGTAAAAGTTCGGCTCTCTCGGGGGCTCGGGTGGAGTTCGAAAGGTGGTCGACTACCGTAGCAACTTGGATAAAGTCCGATTACTGTAGAAATCTTCATTGTCGGAGAAGCTCGGATATTGACAAAGTTTGGAAGAAGTTCGGAGTAGGGTCGTCCGCAGCCAGAAGAAGTCTGGAAGGAATTTGGAGAATAGTTGATCACTGTAGAAGGTCGGCTGATAGTGAAGCCTAGAGAGCCTTCGGAGTGGCCCGGTAGATGAATGGCGAAGCTCATTGTCAGAGAAGTTCAGAAGCTCGGACGGTCGAGGGGGTTCAAAAAGGTGCCACACTAGATTGGAGGCCGAAAAAGCCCTAGAAGGGTCGGTCTTTTACAAACTTCGACTGGGGGGTATTTTATACCCAACAACATCCATTTGTGGAAATTTTTATCTACTCATTATATGTTCTAGAATTAGGATTGAATCCTTTATCCACATGGATTTTTGTGGATTTTTCTGATTTGAGAAGGGATGTGAAAACATCCCTTTTCTGGTTGTACGCACAGAGCAGGGTGTTGATCGACATATTATTGATAAGAGTTCTTCTATTTAAAAGTACTCTTATTTCTGATAATCAGATCAGATAGGCCTCTTGGATGAGGTGCATCCCTCTCTTTTGGTGTCCCTCTAGTAGCTATAAATTGGTCGGGGCACTGGGTGTCCGAGGCTTTCAGAAATAGTTTTTAATTTTGTCTCCGTTGCTCTCTTTTCTTTCTTACAACCTATCTTAATTTTAGGATAAGGCTTTGGGATTTAAGACAAAGCCTTATCTGGTCCTAACAAGAGTTGTGAGGGTCCTAAAGAAGGAGAATCAAAAGTCTAAAGGAGGTTTTGAGAGGATGGAGTCAATTTTTTGGAGAAATTTGATCGGTATGAGGCTAGTCGAGTTCTAGTGGTTAGAACTCTTGAAGCAAGGTAAAGAAGGAGCACTGTCTTTGGTTCAATTTTTGTGTGGATCACCATTAAAGGGTGGACACTTGGATGCTTTGTGGAAATTGGGATTAGCGCTATAGATATTTTTCTTATTCTAATTTATATTTATTGTACTTTGATTATTATAGTCAAGGGTTTCTGGGCATTGGGATTTTCGGTGCATCGGATGTTTTGAATAAAAATTTTAAACACCTAATCTTTCCGCTACACCATCGGAAGGCAACAATGGTATCAGAGCCTACCTTGATCTATATAATCAAAAGTTAGAATGTTGTCTTGATTGTGATCAGACATGGATTTTTTGTTTGGTTCAAGTCGGGTTAAGAGTTGAACCCGATTGAACATCCAAACCCTCGCATGTCTTAGAGATATATTTTAAATATAAAATGCATGATGTATATGTAGAATTTTCTTAGTAGCTTAGTACTCTAATTGAGGTTTATCACCAGACCATCCGATCATAAGAGAAAGTAGGGTTCATAGACCCTCTCTTTCTATTCAATAGGGTACTCTTATGGCATGTAGGGGTGCCACTGTGATGTCCCAAAAAGAAGAACTGTGAAAAGAGTATTCTATATTTATGCATTATATTAAAATTTTATGCATATGTGATATGCTCGAGATGCTTAGTTATAATCATATTGAATGATTATGATTTCATATCTTAGAGATATGAATAGATGTTATGATTAGTTGTTATGATTATTAAGATATAACTATAATAGTGCATCATTATGATTGAATTAAGATGTGTTTGAGATCATTAAAATCCTCATAAAAATTATATTAAGTTATAGTGTTATGAACCAGTAGCTGACCTATTTCTTGAATCGATTAATCAATTGATGTCTAAGAAGTGTTTCAAGTGTGGTGGTTATTTAATTGGTTCCGTTGCTGGCCTGGCCAATTTTATTGATGTCCAAGGAAAATAACGGGAGAACCCCCACCAATCTTAATATTTTTCTGACCAATTAGATTCGTTCGAATATTGAATGAAGATAGCTCAATATTTTGAACACTACATATGCCTTCCTTCATGCCTAGTCAATATCCTATCAAAAATCATAGTAGGTTTGTTGTGATATCCACAAGGCTTGCTATGGGGATTGATATAGATTTATCTTGGTGTATATTATATACTTTATAGCATATTTGGATATGTTGCTTTGTTGTGATATCCACAAGGGCATCATTTTTTAGATATGGCTATATAGAAATGAAGGGTCTGACTTAACTAAAAATACTATAGTTTGTTGTGATATCCACAAGGCTATGAGTATTTTTAGAGGTAGGTTATGTTGAGAGTTGCATGAGATGCAATTGGATAGATTTTTCTACCTTTGAACTCATTGAGGTTTGTTGTGATATTCACAAGACTTCATTGAGGGATAAGGTCTCAACCCCATTAAGAAACTAGATTAGGGTTTCTCGTTTACCACAAGAGCAGGCTATGGTATCCGATAAAATAGTGAGAGACATAACTAGTTTAAAAGTCCTCATCTAATTATGCATGTCAAACATGAGTGATCTGCTTATACTATTATTCTTTATTTACACAGATTTAAGTCTGCATTATGGCTTCTTTATTTTCACTACATAACACTATAGATAAAAGTATGTTGAACGATCCCAACTATGTGGATGGGTTGAGAAACTTGCATGTTAAGTTCATATCAGAGAAGAACTCCAATGTTCTGGATATTTCTGACCTTGGAATGGTCAGTAATAATGAAAAGGCAAAAGATGTCCATATGGATGTTAGCTATTTATTTTGTGGTAAGTTTAGACATTGGGAGTATAATTGCAAGAATAGTCTTGCAAGTTTGAAGCAGGGTGCAAGTATAGCACCAAAAGGTATGTATATGATACAAACCTATTTTTCATTGAGTGGCTCAGACTCTGATACTTGAGTATTAGACATGATCTGTAGATTGTATATTTATAATTCATTACAGTGACTATAAATTATCAAAGGTCTGAAAAGAGGTGACCTTGAGCTCTATGGCGCAAGTGGAGAGTCCATTAGCGCAGAGGCTGTGAAAATCTGTATGCTTGATTTGCCTTCAGATAAAACTTTAGAATTAAAAGACTGTTATTACATGCCAAAAATCATTAGAAATATTATTTTTACACCTTTGTTGTAAAAACAAGGTTATGAAATAAAGCTAATGGAAAATGGATGCTCCATTTTCTTTTCTAATAAATATTATGGCAGTAGTCATATTGATAACAATCTTTTAATTTATGCACTCAATAAAAATATTTTTCATATTGAAAGAAATATGAAAAGAAAGAGAGAAGATATGAATGTCACATATCTCTAGCATTATCGTCTTAGTTATATTAGTGAGTCAAGGATAAACAAGTTATACAAAGAAGAATTCTTTGGCTCATATGATTATGAATCATTGGAAACTTGTGAATCTTGTTTCATGGGAAAGATGACCAAGACTCCATTTTCTAAACATGGAGAGAGGGCGAATGAGTTGTTAGCTCTGGTACATACAGATATATATAGACCAATGACAACTCAGGTCAGAGAAAGATACTTCTATTTTATCACCTTTTATGAAAGATTTATCAAGGTTCGGATATGTGTATCTTATGAAACATAAATTTGAATCATTTGATAAGTTCATGGAGTATCAATGTATGATCGAAAAATAAACTAGCAAAAGTATCAAGGTTCTTCGATTTGATCGAAGAGGAGAATACTTATCCAATGAATTTTTTGATTATCTTAAAAGTAAAAGTATTCTCTCTGAATGAACCCCTTCTAACACATCTTAGTTAAATGGTGTAGCAGAAAGGAGAAATCACACTGTGATGGATATGGTGTGATTCATGATATACTTCACCGATCTCCCAATATCTTTTTGGAAATTTGTCCTAGAGTCTACCACATACACATTAAATAGAGTGCCTTCAATGTCTGTTGCAAGCAAACCATATGAGATATGGAAGGAAAGGAAGCCTAATCAAAAATATCTTAAGACTTGGGACTGTCCTGTTTATGTTAGAAATCTTTTTGGTCATAAGCTTAGTGCTAGATCAGACAATTGTAGGTTTGTAGGGTATCCTAAGGAAACTAATGGATACTACTTCTACCACCTACTGAACAAAAGGTGTTTGTTAGTAGGCATGCCACTTTCTTGAAAAATAAACTTATCCAAGAAGGAGGCAGTGAGAGGAATATTAAACTAGCTGAAGTTCATGATTTATAAATCGATCCAGAAATATCAGTGGTTGGACCATAAGAAGATCCTCAATCAGAAGTACCTAAAGATGAGGTACATCCACAATACACACCTCCTCTCCGAAGGTCATTAGTAGAGACTATTCAGAATGATGATCTATTGACCTATTCAGAAGCTATCATGAGTAGAGACTCAGGCAGATGGCTGAAAGCCATGAAATCTGAGATGAACTCGATGTATATCAACCAAGTGCAGACCTTGGTTGATGCACCTAAGGATGTGATCCCAATAGGGTGCAAGTGGATCTTCAAGAAGAAGATCGGAGCAGATGGCCAAGCAAAAACCTACAAAGCTAGGTTGGTGGTGAAGGATTTCAGTCAGAGCTAAAGAACTGACTATGATGAAATCTTTTCACCAGTGGCTATGCTCAAGTCCATCTAAATTTTGCTTGCTATAGCGGCATACTATAACTATGAGATCTGACAGATAAATTTCAAGATCATTTTTCTCAGTGATAATCTAGAGGAAGAGGTCTATGTGACTTAGTCAGAGGAATTTATCTCAAGTGAGAGGGCAAATCAAGTATGCAAGCTAATGAGATCCATCTATGAATTGAAGCAGACTTTGAGGAGTTGGAACATCCGATTTAATATGATAGTCAAAGAGTTTGACTTTATCAAAAATAAAGATGAACCATATGTGTATAAGAAGACAAGTGGGAGTGTTGTTGTCTTCTTGGTTCTATATGTCGATGATATATTGCTCATTGGGAATGATATCCCAATGATGCAATTGATCAAGACTTGACTATCGAATAAGTTTTTCATGAAAAACTTAGGTGAAGTATCCTATATACTAGGTATAAAGATCTATAGAGATAGATCTAAAAGGATGTTAGGCTTATCCCTATCATAGTACATAGGTCACATATTAAAGAGGTTTAATATTGAGGCAAGTAAAAGAAGTTACTTGCCTACAAGATATGGTATATATCTCTCTAAGAAAATATACCCTGAGACATTAGAGGAGAGAAAGAGGATGAATGAAATCCCTTATGCTTTGGCTATGGGATCAATTATGTATGTCATGCTATGTACCTGGCCTGATGTAGCTTATGCTTTGGGCATAGCTAGTAGATTCAGACTGATCCAAGGGAGGATCATTAGAAAGTAGATGATAGCAAGTCAATATCAGGATATGTGTTTACCCTAAATGATGGGGTAGTGAGTTGGAAGAGCTCCAAGCAGTAGATAGTATCTGGCTCAATTACTGAGGCAGAGTACATCGCTGCTAGTGAAGCCATTAAGAAAGCTGTCTGGATGAAAAAATTTATCATGAATTTAGGAGTCGTTCCTAAGAATGAAGGACCGGTGTCACTCTGTTGTGATTACACTGGAGCCATTATTCAAGCTAAGGAACCTAGGTCTTATTATAGATCCAAGCACATCCTCAGACACTTCCATCTCGTTAGAGATAAAATATTATCCTTGAATGAGTAGATAAAAAGAATAATATAGCAGACCCATTCACTAAAGGCCATACCACAGCAGCTATATGATCGTCATCTTGATTGTATGAGATACAAAGTCGATTGGCTTTAGTGCAAGTGGGAGATTGAAAGAAGAGTGCCCTATAAGCCAATCGCAAGTGTATTGCGATGAAACTTTTTTTATAATTTTTTAACTCATGAAATGATATTTATTATTTGAGATATTGATTCATCATATTAGCTGCATCTTATTATGTTTAAAATTATAATGAACCCCAAAGATTAGGACAATAGTTTTAGGAGACATGAATGGGTCATGCTAGTGAGATCTAAAATTTTAAAATCCTAATCTTAAACATTTTTTATCGTAGGAGCATTGAGTTGGAGATCAATATTTTGGATAGACTGACACATCTTATGTATGCTCGATGGAGAGGGTGGTAGATTTCACTAGCCACTTGTGTGGGATACTAATACAAGGATGTGGGTGCTCATTTGAAAAATAAATCCACTGAATTGACTCGATGAAAGAGAACATCTTATGGAAGCCTTACTTGCATGTCAAAGATGGTTCTCTAAGTGAGAGTTGTGCAAGTGATCCTTAAACCTAAGACCACCATAAAATCTTGTGCACATGAACCTATATTTGGGTTCATATCTAAGCATGGCATTAAGACATGTATGGGGTGTTCTGGATATGGTGGAGTGTATATAGAGGTTGTAAGTAGGTCAACATAGAATCGATCACTCCTAGTAAGAGGAGATCGCATCCTGTATATTCTCAATCCTAGATGACTTGAAAAAAATATTGAGAATAGTGTCCCAAAGTCAATCGTCAATCTGTTGACGGTTGTATATTTGTACATGAATTATGAATTAATAAAAATTATTTTGGTATTTTTTATCACAAAATATTTCATCTTCTAATGAACTCCTATGTTGTGGTGAAGTCCTTAAGACTATTTAGACTCGACAAAGGAGGATTTGTCGTTTAGTCCTTAAATCTGTTCGCGACCAAATGATACGTTGTTACCAAGGATGACAACGTTTATCAAGCATAGGTCGTTGTGTGCCATATAGGTTGGTTGTCCTCTTAACCAATGAGTGTGGAGACACTGGTATGGCATACAGGTGAGATGTAAGGATACATCTGCACTGAACGTGACCAACTTCGGAGCTATTTCTACTGTCAAGATTTGCTTTGATGGAATATGGGTATAAATATCCCTCCGACCTGAGACCGCCACGGTGACTTGCAAGCAACTCACTGCACTTAGGCACTAGACTACCTGAATTTTTAATTCAGTGACGGAAGGCTGTTGGGTGTAGTTAAGTACTTGACTTGTCGGTGTGTGTGTTAAGATGGGATTGACCACTCCAGTTTAGGAGCTATGTACAGTCATGTTTCAATTTAGCAAAACCTAGGCCAGGGTAGTCCTTGTGAAGAGTCACAGGACTGTTTGAGTTGAGCACGATTCGGATGATCTAATCAGGGTTGACAGTTTAACCCTAAGTCATCCTAAATACAGGGGTCAAAAGGATAAATTATACAGTAACCATATTCATGTAGGTTCTGAGTGTTGCGATTTGACTCTTCGACCTATCCAGACATTGGGTACCATTGCTAGATGGTCACTTCGATTAGTACAGGAATTGGTTCCTGTGCTACCGACTTAGGTTCGAACCTATGGGGTCACACATATTAGAAGTTCCTATCTGATCTAATGGCTGATGTAGAATCCTACATGTTTGAGATTCAATTATCGAGAATCAGGATTCTTTGATCATGAGTTCCACACATTATGGGTACCGGGGTCAAGAGTCCCACTTGTTGGGACTTTTCGATTAGGGTAACATATCGATGAATTCTGATGCCCGATTGCCCATCGGATTTGGACTCAGTATTTATGAGAGGTTTAATTAATAATTTGATCGCTAATTAACTCAATTTAATTGAAATTTTTTTTTGGATCAAGTCCAATTGAATTGGATTCAGTTGGGTTTGACCCGATTAGGTTAAGAGTTGACCTAATCGTCAAGATGGTTTGGTCCCTGATTTGATCAGGGGTTGGGCTTAGTCAATTCCTGATTTGATTAGGATTTTATTGAGCCTAATTAAGACTAATTAAGTTAGGTTTAAATTAGTCTAATTGGACCTAACTTATTTGATTCAATTAGGTTGGTTTAAATAATTAAACCACCTTGACCCAATCTCCATGCGCCACCTCACTTCCATTGCACCCATTTGAATTCATGAGAAGAAACTTCTCATGAATTATTTCCTCACACCAAGCTCTCTCCATGCCCCACTTTAATGTGCCATATGAATGGATAAGGATGATTGGTTGGCCATTCAAATTCAAAATAAAGTTTGAATTTGAATGGGCAATCAATCTTTGCACCTTATCCCTTTTTTTACGCTCCGTTTATTACATGAGAAAAAGTTTCTCATGAAATCACTCCATGCACAATTTAAGCCATGCCTCATGCCTTTAATGGATAAGGGATGAGTTGGTGTCCATTTGAATTCAAAATTTGATTTGAATTCAAATGTGCAATTACTCATCTTTATCCTTTCTTTTGGATAAGATGTTTGACGTTGTTATAAAAGGAGGATAAGAGTGGGGCGTGCAAGAACAAGAAGATTTTTGGAGAAAAATTTTGGGGCATGAGAAGTCTTGTGTATGAGAAGGAAGTCCATATCCTTCCAAGAGAAAAAGAAAGAAAAGAAAGAAAAGTGGGTGCAAGGTTTCCGATGAGTTCCCTAGAGTTTTAGCCTGGGGTTTGGGAAGTGAGAAAGTGAGCTACGAGTGTCGTGAGCCCACAAAATTTCAAGGAGATCTTCAACATCCTCTCAAGCATGTCTGTTGATAATTCAGAGTATCTGAAGAATCAACAGACATCGATCGAAGGAGTTCGATCAGCATCGACCGTCAAAAGGGCTCTACAACGAGCTAGCACTCGTGAGGAGTCAATCAGATCGAGAGCTTCGTGTGGATGATCCACAGAGGCCAGACACACTGTGTGGCTGTGTCGTGACAATCAGACTCTCTCGATGGTGATCAGATTGCGGCGATTTACTACCCACACAAAGGTATTGTGTTCCGAACACATTATAGTAAAGTATTTACTGTTCGAATTTAAATTTTAAATTTAAATATATGCATGCTATATATCATATTTATATTCTAGTGTAGGATAAATTCATATTAATTAATTAGATTAATTAATATTTTTTTACTGTAAAATCATAATTTTGAAAAAGTTTTAAAATTACCATTTTACCCCTGCACTGAATTTTCCCCACAAATGGTATCAGAGCGGGTTCTTAGATATGATATATATATTTGCATACGTAGATTAAGTTGTAATCTAAAAGTTTAAGTTTAAAATTTGAAATTCAAAATTTAAAATTTGAATTTTGAAAGTTGTTCGAAATTCAAAATTCAAAAATTTGAAATTCAAAATTCAAAATTTGAATTTTAAAATTTGAAATTCGAAATTCAAAATTTAAAAAAATTTGAAATTCAAAATTTGAAATTTGGTTGAAATTTCAAATTTGAAATTCAAAATTTAAAATTCAAAATTTGAAATTCAAAATTTGAAATTAAAAATTTTAAAATTTAAAATTTGTTTGAAATTTTAAATTCAAAATTTAAAATTTGAAATTTAAAATTTGAAACTTAAATTTTAAAATTGGTATATTTAGATATACTTGATCCAAGTAGCAAGTAATTGAATTGGGTTGGTTGCCATGGCCGTCCGGTCATAGGAGAAAAGTAGGGTTTAAAGGTCCTCTCCTCCCATTCGGTGGGGTCTCCTATGGCGGTAGGGGTGCCGCTGCAAGTATATCCCATGTAGATGAAGCAGCGAAAGAAATTAATTGTAAAGGTTCAATTGTGAAATTTATCATGAATGTGTTAGATTAGATCTAAAGGAATATTCATGATTTATTTTGATTGAGTTATTTTCTATTATGTAATTAGCAATAGGATTGCTATTTATGAAATGTGCTGATCTATTTGTCAAATGAGTCAACATATTTGGTGAACAGAAAATAAAACCTTTCAAATTTTAAAATTATTTTTGAAATGCCAAACCCTGACCCATCAGCCCAAATACTTAATTAAAAGAATTAAGTATTGTCTAGTAGGTCTAGAATTGTGAATTAAGACCTAAGACAATTGCATAAACTTGTGGGTCAATGGGTTAAATGGATTAGGTCCATAATTGGGTTAGACCTAAGGTTAGCTTAAAGAAATGGACTAAATTAGAGTAATTGGTCAAATCTAATCAAAAGTTGAATTAGATTAGGTCAAGGATACTCTAGACTCAACTCCAATAGTTGTAGTTGAATGGGTCCATATCTTTAACTAGACCAAGATGGACTTAATTCATCACTACACGGTGGAACCCTATTTAATAAGTTGATCAAATTAAAACTAATGAACCGGTTGGTGTCTAAGGTAAGTTTGGCATTTTGACCAGTGGTTTTTAAGCAGGAGCTACTCGCAGTGATTCGATCTTTGACGAGTTAATGACTTATCCCCACCACTGATCTCACTTATCTGGCCAACCTGATGAATTAGGTTTTGATTAGATCACTTGGTGATTAGGACTCACCCATGTTATTAGGTAAATCAGTTTGACTGATTTAGGTGCTCCTAATGCCAGCTTTAATTAAATCTTTTTTAATCTGACTTGATGAAGTCAGTGGGAGGATTGAAATTGGCTGGATTTTTTCTTCTCATCTATCTTTTAATAAAATTCTCAAAAATTATTAGGTCCCTAAAAATGATTAAGTTATATGGATAACTAAGTCATAGCCTCCCATTAAGTGAGTGATAATGAGTCCATTAGTTTAATAATCATTGGAGGCCCAAAGGCCTGGTGCTTATTGACTAATGGAATTATCATTCATAATATGATAATTTGGTTTGAGTCTTTCTAATGGTGGTCAGGTTGGCCGGTCAAAGTCGGGCCTGATCATTTATTGGTCCGATTCACCAAATCAAATCATGTTAATGGTTGGACCTAACCAGATCTTTTCAGTCGAGGCCAAAGCCTACTGATTAGGTTTTGGGGCAAAATCTATTACTAGAAGTTGTTTAGAGAAACAACTGGTTATGAACCTACCCATAGATGCACATGGGTTGACCAACCAAAGTTGGGCTCGTGTGTAGTCTGTGTGGATTTTAGTACCCACTAAGGAATTAAAGTAATTCCTCGAATTGGAGGTTGAGGCTACCAGTTTGTAAAAACTGAGAGAAATTTTAGACTAAAGTCCAAGTCTTTAGTATTTATAATTTATATACTAATAGAGGTCTGGTTTTTCTTTATGCAGCTATGGCCACTACCCTGTCCCTCCGGTCATTATTAGATAATGACAAGCTCATGGGACCTAATTTCGATAGCTGGTATCGAAAATTAAAAATCATCCTTGAGCATGAACGGATCCTTTATGTAGTAATGGATCCTGCACCTGAGGAGCCAGCCCCGAATGCTCGAGGGACGGTCCGAGTCACTTACCAGAAGTGGCTCAACGACCGCATCACCGTTCGGTGCATTATGCTGGCGGCAATGAATGATGAGTTCAGCCATAGGTTCGAGAACGCCCAGCCACAGGAGATGCTTCAAATGTTGAATGACTCCTTTGGCACGCTTGATGACGTTGAAAGGCACAAAACTAGTTATGCCATTTTCAATGCTCGAATAAGGGATGGAGCCTCAGTCACTGATCATGTACTGTACATGATCGAAATGATTGAGTGCCTAAGTAAATTGGGCTTTCCCCTGCACGAGCAGCTCGATAAGGATGCGATCCTTAATTCTCTGCCCAAGTCCTACCTTCCCTTCCTTACTCATTTTTGAATGACAAAGCCTGCAGTAAACTACCATGGTTTGTTGGGGTTGCTGCAGAACTTTGAGAAGGACCACCAGCTCCATAAGGAGTCGGTAAATATTGTGGGAGGGTCTTCTTCTGGTCGTCGACCCTTTAAGAAAGGAAACAAGAACAAGAAGAAGAAGAATAAGAAGGTGCAACCGCATGCTGGGATGTCTGCATAGGGTCAGACCAAGAAATGCAAGCCCGACCAGAGCCAGGCGGAGTGCTTCTTTTGCAAGAAGCAGGGGCACTGAAAGAGGAACTGTCCTCTATACATTGCCTCCCTGGATCCGAACAGGCCGAAGAAGAAGCAAGGTACTTATATGATAACACCTTGCAACTTTTTCATTTGTGATACTACTGCCTGGGTATTGGATACCGGAAGCCCTTATCATATTTGCAATTCGATGCAGGGTCTGTAGATCAGTAGGAGATTTGATGAAGGCGAGAGGTTCCTGAACGTTAGAGATGGAAGCAAAGTTCCAGTTCTAGCATTAGGAATCATGAACCTTGTAATCAATTCTCGAAACCTAATTCTGAGTGAATGTCACTATTGTCTAAGCTTTTTATTAAATATTATTTTTGTAGGCCTTTTGGCCATGAACGGTTATCAATTTTTTTAAAAAAAAAATATTTGCAATATCATTTTGAATGGTGTTACAATGTTTGTTGGACAACTTAATAATAGAATTTACTTTCTATCACAACCTGTTAATGTGGTTCAAACCTTCGGTAAATATCTTAAAATAGATAATGTGTCAGAAGTCTACCTTTGACACTGTAGGCTAGGTCATATCAATAAGAACAGGATAAACAAGTTGGCTCAAGAAGGAATTCTTGAAGTAGGTGATTGTGAATCACTTCCAACCTGTGAGTCCTGTCTTCTTGGTAAAATGACCAAATCACCTTTTACTGGAAAAGGTAAGCGAGCCAGTGAACTCTTGGGTCTGGTACATTCTGATGTATGTGGACCCATGAGCTCAAGTGCAAGAGGTGGATATTTCTACTTCATAACCTTCACAGATGACCTATCGAGGTATGGGTATGTCTATTTAATGAAGCATAAATCAGAGTCATTTGAAATATTCAAACTATTCCGAAATGAGGTAGAAAAATAAACTGGAAAGTGTATTAAAACTCTTCGATCTGATTGAGGAGGTGAATATCTTTTCAATGATTTTCTGACATATCTTGGGAAGAATGGGATTCTCTCTCAGTAGACTCCTCCTGGAACACCACAATATATTGGTGTATCTGAAAGGAGGAATCGGACCTTGTTGGACATGGTTTGATCCATGATGGGGTTTGCTGGTCTGTCGATCTCCCTCTGGGGATATGTGCTCGAATCGGCTTGTTACCTTCTAAATAGAGTTTCGAGTAAGTCTGTAACCGAAACACCATATGAGATATGGATAGGACATAAGCCAGTACTCTCACACCTTAGGGTTTGGGGGTGTCCGGTTTATATTAAATATTTAATTAAGGACAAGCTTGGACCTAGGTCTGACAAGTGTAATTTTATAGGGTACCCAAAAGAGACCAAAGAGTATTACTTCTACCTAGCTGATGAGCAAAAAGTATTTGTCAGCCTTAAGGCAATCTTTTTGGAAAAGGAGTTCCTTGGTGAAGGGACTGTTGCCTCTAAGGTTGAACTTGACGAAGTTTGACAGGTGGAAAAACTGACACAAGTTGTTGAACCTGAACCGGATTTGGTTAGATCAGATCCAGAGCCCATTGTTCAAGCACCCTTAAGGCGATCTGGTAGAGTACCACGTCAACCGGACAGATACTATGGTTTCTTGGTCTGGGATGGCGATCCTATCGAACTTGATAAAAATGATGAGGATCTGATCACCTACATGGATGCAATGCAGAGACCCGACTCTGAGAAATGGCTGGAGGCCATGAAATTCGAAATGGAGTCCATGAAGGTCAACGATGTGTGGACATTGGTTGACCCACCCGAAGGAGTAAAACCCATAAGGTGTAAGTGGGTCTTCAAGAGGAAGAGAGGCAGAGATGGAAAGGTGGAAACCTATAAAGCCCGTCTGGTTGCCAAGGGATATCGTCAACATTATGGTATAGACTATGACGAGATATTTTTTCCTGTGGCAATACTCAAATCCATTCGGATTATGCTTGCAATAACTGCCCATCTGGACTATGAAATCTGGCAGATGGATGTAAAGACAGCTTTCCTAAATGGAGAGCTAGATGAAGAGGTGTATATGATACAACCTGAAGGATTCACATCCACAGATGAGTCTAAGGAGTGCAGGCTACAGAGGTCCATTTATGGACTTAAGCAGGCATCACGGAGTTAGAACATACATTTTGATAAGACGATCAAGATGTATGGCTTCGTTAAGAACGGAGAAGAGCCATGCATTTATAAGTGGGCTAATGGTCCAGTAGTAGTATTTCTTGTATTGTATATGGATGATATTCTCTTAATCAGGAATGATGTTCTTGCATTACAGGGAATAAAGATTTGGCTGTCGTCACAGTTCTCAATGAAGGATCTGGGAGAAGCTTCCTACATCCTAGGGATGAGGATCTATAGGGATAGATCTAAAAGGTTGCTTGGTTTATCTCTATTGGAGCATGATCTCATCTCCTCCCACGGACCTTGGGTGCAGCAGAACCAGCAACGAACAAATCTGGAGACTTCTGGACTCGATCGAAGGCCCTTGACGAAATCAGCCTGGTTGCTGTCTTCTTCATCAGGCTTTCGTTCCAGATGAAGAACACCTCTAAGATCACCTCTAAAAAATCCAAGATCTAGTACCCAACTAGAACAGGCCTGGACCGAGGTCTTTCAATTGGTAGATCTTAAATTGGGACATTCTAGATAGGGAAGAAGGTAGATAGAACCAGACCTTGTAGATCTGTCCTGCTGCAGCCTTTCCTGTAGATCTGTTGATGGAGATCTCACCCGTGCCTCAAACGATCTCAGATCAACTCCAGATCTGAGATGAACTTGTACTAGCCTCTTCTCAAGAGATTTCAGATCCTAGACTTGATGTTTGGATGACTGCAAGAGAGGGAGAGAGAAAAGTGGTTGGCGGCACAAAGGGGGAGCCTAGCACCTCTCCTTGCTTTTCCTGCCTTTTTGGGACCTGGTGGCAAGAAACCCTAGGGTTTCTTGCTCCTGGGGCATGGAGAATATCTGGAGAGAGAGGGAGAAGAGAGAGAGAGACTTGGGAGAAAGAGTTTAGTATTCCCTTGGCTTAATCAAACCTATACAGTGCATGTATATATAAACACAGGGTCAAGTGACCCAAACCCAAAACTCCCTTGACCAACTCTATGGGAGATTAGGTTAACCCAAGCCCATGTACACCCATGACTCGACCTAATCTCACCTATCTTGAGCCCAGACCTGGCCCATAAAGAGTTGGTCCCTTGAGGCCCACATAACCTAGACCTCAAGAATCCGAAAGGCCCACAGCCTTTCAACCTAGGGCCCAACTAGCCCTAGAGCCTCCATGAAGCCCTCATGAATGATGGACCTTGGCCTTAGCCTTGGTCTCCTGGGCCTTGGACACACCATCTGGATCAAAACAATCTCCACCATGGTGTCCCAAGGCCTCAACCAGCTCTACTCTGTCCATCAGCCGCATCAGCTCAACACATCTCTGAAAGCTGTCCCGTAGAAGTACCTTCGTAAGTGCATCAGCTGGGTTCTCCTTGGTATGTACCTTTACCAGCTCCACCTTGCCATCCTCCACAAGCTCCCTGATCTGATGATATCGAATGTCGATGTGCTTTGTCCTTGCATGATAGACAGAGTTCTGTGCTAATAGAAGTGCACTCTGGCTGTCACAGTGCACTCTAATAGCCTCCTGAGTAAGGCCCATCTCCGTCAACAAACCCTTCAGCTAAATTGCCTCCTTAGCTACTTCTGTCAGCCCGATGTACTCTGCCTCTATAGTGGATAGGGCCGTGATAGGCTGCAGACTCGATCTCCAAGAAATAGGACCTCCATACAGGCTAAAGATGAAGCCTGTCGTAGACCTCCGGGTATCCACATCTCCACTGAAGTCTGCATCTATATAACTACCAATCAGCCCCTGAGCCTCCCTGGACATGTCAGAGTAACCCACTGCACCTCCTCGCTGTCCGTAGCAGATGCCAACTCCAACTGAACCTGCCAGGTATCTGAATATTCACTTCAGAGCTCTCCAGTGCTCCCTGCCAGGCTGCGCCATGAACATGCTAACCTGACTCACTGCATGAGTGATGTCTGGCCTATAACAGACCATCACATACATCAAGCTCCCAACTCCTGAAGCATAAGGAACCATCTTCATCTCCTGAGCCTCCACCTTAGTCTGTGGCACCATGGTCTTTGAGAGTCTGAAGTGACCGGCAAGTGACAGCTCCGTCGGCTTTGCTCCCTTCATCACGAACCTCTTTAAGACCTTCTGTATGTAGCCCTCCTGAGATAGATGCAGCACCCTCTGGGCTCCGTCTCTGAAAATCTCCATGCCTAGGATCTTTTTTGCAGGGACCAAATCATTCATCTCAAACTCCTGAGATAAGGATGCCTTCAGATCCTGCACAACCATCCTACTCTTGCATGCTATAAGCATGTCATCCACATACAAGAGTAGGAACACCCTAGAACCATCCTCAAGAGACTGAACATAAACACAGGGATCAAACTCGCACCTGAAAAGTCCAATGCTGCGCACATAGGAGTCAAACCGCTTGTACCATTGCCTCGACGACTGCTTCAGCCCATACAGCGACTTCTGCAACAAACAAACCTTTCCCTCTGATCTTGGATCCCTAAAATCGGGTGGCTGCTCCATGTAAATCTTCTCCTCCAAATGCCCATGGAGGAACACCGTCTTGACATCCATCTGCTCCAGCTTTAAATCCTGAGCTGCTACAATGCTCAGCAACACTCTGATGGAAGTATGTCTGACGACGGGAGAGAAGACCTCGCTGAAGTTGATGCCTTCCATCTGGGAGTATCCCTTGGCCACTAACCTCACCTTGAATCTGATACCTCCCTGCTCTGTAGGCCCTTCCTTGCGATTGTAGACCCATTTGCAGCCAATGGGCCTCTTCCCCTGTGGCAACTGCACCAATCGCCACGTTTGATTTTAGTGAAGAGACTTCATCTCCTCGGACATCGTCTGGACCCACCGCTCTCTGTTCTGGCTCTCAATAGCCTTCTGATACGTATATGGGTCTCCATTCACTATCATCAGGGCATATGACAGCGTCTCCTCGAAGCCATATCGGTTTGGTTGCCTGATGATCCTCTTGGGCTTGTGTAGGGCAACACCGGTATCAGTCCTCGATCCAGCTCGCTCCTGCTGGACCTCTCCACCTCGATCATCCATCCGAGTCCTCTCCACTTGTGGAGACACGTTAGGTAAGTTCTCCATCTGAATGTCATGTCCTCCCATAGTACCTGCAAGAGGCAAAATCAAAGAGGTAAGCTGTCCAGCAGCACCCTGCTGGACCTCCTCCTGCTCCTGCTGCTCCTCCATGCCTGCTCGCCTCTGTAGAACTGACTCCTCATCAAAAGTCACAACTCAACTAATGATGACCTTCTTTTTCAAGGGATCCCATAGCTTGTATCCCTTAACTCCTCGTGGATAGCCTAGAAACACCATCTTGCGTGATCTGGCGTCTAGCTTGCTCCGCTCACCAGCTTCAATGTGCACATAGGCTGTGCACCCAAATACCCATAGATGGCCCAGCCCAACTGTCCTCCCAGACCACACCTCCTCTGGAAGCCTGCCATCCAACCTGGTGTGAGGTGACCGATTGACCAAGTAACCCGCTGCATCAATTGTGTCAACCCAGAATGCCTTTGGAAGCCCTACCTGCAGCCTCATGCATCGTGCCTTTTCCAGAAGTATTCTGTTCATCCTCTCAGCCACCCCATTCTGTTGTGGAGTCCCCTTAACTGAGAAGTGTCTCTTGATCCCACACTCCTCACAGTAGTCCTGGAACTCTCTGTTGGTGTACTCTCCGCCATTGTCTGACCTCAGACACTTCACGCTCCTTCCCTGCTCCTTCTTCACCTCAGCTCTCCAGATCTTGAACTTGGTGAAGACCTCTGACATCTCTCTCATGAAGGAAATCCAGAGTTTCCTTGAAAAATCATCAATCAGGGTCATGAAGTATCTGGCCCCATTCCTAGCTGAAACTGGGGCTGGTCCCCACACATCCATGTGTACTAACTCCAGAGGGGCTGCACTACGGGTTGTACTGATGTTGAACTAAACTCTCCTCTGCTTTCTCATCTGGCAAGGCTCACAGATCTCCTCTGTAGCACCATCCTCCAGATTAGAGATGAGTCCTCTCCTGCTCAACTCCCTCAGCCCCTTGTCACCCATGTGGCCTAGGCGGTAGTGCCACATCCTGTAAGCCCCCTGCTAGTCCTGTGCTGCAGCTGCTGCATCAGACTCTCCAGTCACCACAGATCCCTCCATGCGATAGAGGTTATTGTCCAACCTCCTGCCTCTCATCACCACCATAGCTCCATTGGAGATGTTCAGTACTCCGCTTCTAGCCCTACTAATGAAGCTATATCCATTGCGCTCCAGGTAGCCTAGTGACACCAGATTCTTTTTCAGCTCCGGGACGTGCTTTACATTTGTCAATATCCTCACAATCCCATCAAACATCCACACCCTGACTGTCCCTATCTCGGCCACCTTGCAAGGATGATTGTCGCCTAGGGTCACTGATCCCTCATCTGTCTTGGTGTTTGTCGCAAACCAAGACCTGTGTGGTGTGTAGTGATGTGAGCATGTAGAGTCTAGTGTCCACTCCTCTGTGTAATGCCTGTGACCATCTGATACCACAAGTAGATCATCCTCCACCTGCTGCTCAGCAACTGCACTCACTGATTCTGAGCCACTTCTTTCTCCCTTTTTGCTCTTCCATAGTGGACATTCTCGCTTGAAGTGCCCGAACTCGTTGCACTTGAAGCATTTCATCTCTTTCTTTCCCTTCCTGGACTTGGACTGCCCCCTAGACTTGCTTCTGCCTCTGCCTCTACCTGTCCTCTCCCCTACTTCCAAACCCTCCTGGGGAGCCCGATCTCTGGTCAACTTTTTTCTTTGCTCACTAGACCTCAGCATCGAGACCATATCCTCATATTCCAGAGTCTCCTTGCCGTAGAGCAGTGTAGTCACCAAAGAGTCATATGATCCTGGCAGCGAACACAAAAGCAACAGGGACTTGTTCTCCTCATCCAGCTTCACCCCGATATTCATCAACTCCATGCACAACTGGTCGAACCTCTGAATGTGGCCAATCACATCAGATCCCTCCTGCAACCGAAGACTGTACAACCTCTTCTTCAGCATTAGCTTGTTGCACATATTCTTCCCCATATATATGGTGTGCAACTTCGACCAAAGGCCCTTCGGGGTCTTTTCTTCCAGCACTGAATACAACGCCGCATCCGCCAAACATCCTCTGATCACTGAGCATGCTTTCTTCTCCAACGATGCCCACTGTCTATCTGTCATTCCCTCAGGCTTCTCATCCAAAGCCTGATCTAGATCTGCTTGCACCAGAAGATCCTCCATCCGAATTTTCCACATGAAAAAATTTTTTTTGCCATCAAACTTCTCAAAATCGACCTTCATATTGCTGCCCATGACTGGATCCAATCCAAACAAGCAATATAAAATCAAAAAGTGTAGAATATACCTTGATGGTACCTTGCTAAAAATTTTCAGCACTTGGGATCTTCAACTTCTCGTGCTTGGAACTGCTTCCTCACCATCGTGGCTCTGATACCAACCATTAGAGCATGATCCCAGCTCCTCCCACAGATCTTG
Source organism: Elaeis guineensis (assembly GCF_000442705.2). Taxonomy (NCBI): domain Eukaryota; kingdom Viridiplantae; phylum Streptophyta; class Magnoliopsida; order Arecales; family Arecaceae; genus Elaeis; species Elaeis guineensis. Next base: position 39,434,401 of record NC_026005.2, read on the forward strand.
GATTTAGCAAAACCAGCAACGAACAAATTTGGAGACTTCTGGACTCGATCGAAGGCCCTTGACGAAATCAGCCTGGTTGCTGTCTTCTTCATCATGCTTTCGTACCAGATGAAGAATGCCTCTAAGATCACCTCTAAAAAATCCAAGATCTGGTATCCAACTAGATTTCTAATTTGTAGATCTCAAATCAGGATATTCTAGATAGGGAAGAAGGTAGATAGAGCCAGACCTTGTAGATCTGTCCTGCTGCAGCTTTTCCTATAGATCTGTTGATGGAGATCTCACCCGCACCTCAAACGACCTCAGGTCCACTCCAGATCTGAGATGAACTTGTACCAACCTCTTCTCAAGAGATTCCAGGTCCTGGACCTGGTGTTTGGGTGACTACAAGAGAAGGAGAGAGAAAAGTGGTTGGCGGCACAAAGGGGGAGCCTAGCACCTCCCTTTGCTTTTCCTGCCTTTTTGGGACCTGACAGCAAGAAATCCTAGGGTTTCTTGCTTCTGGGGCATGGAGAATAGCTGGAGAGAGAGGGAGAAGAGAGAGAGAGACTTGGGAGAAAGAGTTTAGTATTCCCTTGGCTTAATCAAACCTATACAGTGCATGTATATATAAACACAGGGTCAAGTGACCCAAATCCAAAACTCCCTTGACCAACTCTATGGGAGATTAGGTTAACCCAAGCCCATGTACACCCATGACTCAACCTAATCTCACCTATTCTGGACCCAGATCTGGCCCATAAAATGTTGGTCCCTTGAGGCCCACATAATCTAGACCTCAAGAACCTGAAAGGCCCACAGCCTTTCAACCTAGGGCCCAACTAGCCTTAGAGCCTCCATGAAGCCCTCATGAATGATGGACCTTGGTCTTAGCCTTGGTCCCCTGGGTCTTGGGCACACCACCTGGATCACAACAATCTCAGTCCATGTACATTGATACTATGCTGAAGAGGTTTAGCATGAAAAATTTCAAGAAAGGCTATCTTCCGATAGGCCATGGAATTTTTCTCTCGAAGAGGGATTGCCCGACAACACCTCTAGAGAGAGAGCGTATGGGTAGGATTCCATATGCTTCGGTAGTGAGATCTATCATGTACGCCATGACATGTACACGACCAGATGTGGCATACTCACTAGGGGAGTGAGTAGATACCAATCTGATCCAGGGGAGAATCACTGTAAGGTTGTTAAAACCATCCTGAAGTATTTAAGAAATACTAAGGACTAGTGGCTTGTTTATGGTGAATCAAACTTGAGACTTATAGGGTTTACAGACTCTAGTTTCTAGTCTGATCATGATGACAGCAAAAGTGTGTCGGGATTTATTTTTACCCTTAATGGTGGGGCTATCTGCTGGAAAAGTTCTAAGCAGCATAGTGGCTAATTCAGTTTGCGAGGTAGAGTATGTCGCCGCATCAGATGCTGCCAAAGAAGTGGTGTGGCTGAGAAAAAACATCATCGAGCTCGAAGTAGCACCCTCCCTTGTTGGTCCAGTTCTGCTCTACTGTGACAGCTCTGGAGCCATTGCTCAGGTGAAGGAACCAAAGGCACACCAGCGGACGAAGCATATTCTGTGCCGCTACTATCTCATCTGAGAAATTATGGATCGAGGTGACGTCGATCTTCAGAAGATCGACAGAAAGGAGAACCTGGCTGACCCATTCACTAAAGCCATTATGGTGAAGGAGTTCGACAACTACAAGTCGAAGATAGGTATTAGATACTGCACCAATTGGCTTTAGGCCAAGTGGGAGATTGTAGGGAATAGTATCCCAAAGCCAATCATCAGCCTATTGACGGTTGTGTATTTGTACATCAATTATGAATTAATAAAAATTATTTTGATATTTTTCATCACAAAATATTTCATCTTCTAATGAACTCCTATGTTGTGGTGAAGTCCTTAGGACTATTTAGACTTGACAAAGGAGAATTTGTCATTTAGTCCTTAAATCTGTTTGCGACCAAATGATACGTTATTACCAAAGACGACAACGTTTATCAAGCATAGGTCGTTGTGTGCCATATAGGTTGGTTGTCCTCTTAATCAATGAGTGTGGAGACACTGGTATGGCATACAGGTGAGATGTAAGGGTACATCTGCACTGAACGTGACCGACTCCGGAGCTATTTCTGCTGTCAAGATTTGCTCCGATGGAATATGGGTATAAATATCCCTCCAACCTGAGACTGCCATAGTGACTTGCAAGCAACTCACTGTACTTAGGCACTGACTACCTGAATTTTTAATTCAGTGAAGGAAGGCTATTGGGTGTAGTCAAGTACTTGACTTGTCGGTGCGTGTGTCAAGATGGGATTGACCACTCCAGTTTAGGAGCTGTGTACAGTCGTGTTTCAATTTAGCAAAACTTTGGCCAGGATAGTCCTTGTGAAGAGTCACAGGACTGTTTAAGTTGAGCACGATTCAGATGATCTGATCAGGGTTGACAGTTTAACCCTGAGTCATCCTAAATACTGAGATCAAAAGGATGAATTATATAGTAACCATATTCATGTAGGTTCTGAGTGTTGCGATTGCAACTCTTCGACCTATCCAGATGTCGGGTACCATTGCTAGATGGTCACTTCGATTAGTACAGGAATTGGTTCCTGTGCTACCAGCTTAGGTTCGAACCTGCGGGGTCACACACATTAGAAGTTCCTATCTGATCTGATGGCTGATGTAGAATCCTACATATTTGGGACTCAGTGATCGAGAATCAGGATTCTCTAATCATGAGTTCCACACATTATGGGTACCGGGGTCAAGAGTCCCACTGGTTGGAACTTTTCGATCAAGGTTACATATCGATGAATTCTGATGCCCGATTGCCCATCGGATTTGGACTCAGTATTTATGAGAGGCTTAATTAGTAATTTGATCACTAATTAACTTAGTTTGATTGAGTAATTATTTTTGGATCAAGTCCAATTGAATTGGATTCAGTTAGGTTTGACCCGATTAGGTTAAGAGTTGACCTAATTGTCAAGATAGTTTGGTCCCTGATTTGATCAGGGGTTGGACTTAGTCAATTCTTGATTTGATTAGGATTTTATTGAGCCTAATTAAGCCTAATTAAGTTGGATTTAAATTAGTCTAATTGGACCTAACTTATTTGGTTCAATTAGGTTGGTTTAAATAATTAAACCACCTTGACCCAATCTCCATGCGCCACCTCACTTCCATTGCACCCATTTGAATTCATGAGAAAGAACTTCTCATGAATTATTTCCTCACTCCAAGCTCTCTCCATGCCCCACTTTAATGTGCCATATAAATGGATAAGGATGATTGGTTGGCCATTCAAATTCAAAATAAAGTTTGAATTTGAATGGGCAATCAATCTTTGCACCTTATCCCTTTTTTTATGCCCCATTTATTACACGAGAAAAAGTTTCTCATGAAATCACTTTATGCACAATTTAAGCCATGCCTCACGCCTTTAGTAGATAAGGGATGAGTTGGTGTCTATTTGAATTCAAAATTTGATTTGAATTCAAATGTGCAATTACTCATCTTTATCCTTTCTTTTGGATAAGACGTTTAATGTTGTTATGAAAGGAGGATAAGAGTGGGGCGTGCAAGAAGAATAAAATTTTTGGAGAAAAATTCTGGGGCATGAGAAGTCTTGTGCGTGAGAAGGAAGTCCATATCCTTCCAAGAGAAAAAGAAAGAAAAGAAAGAAAAGTGGATGCAAGGTTTTCGGTGAGTTCCCTAGAGTTTTAGCCTGGGGTTCGGAAATTGAGAAAGTGAGCTACGAGTATCGTGAACCCACAAAATTTTAGAGAGATCTTCAACATCCTCTCAAGCACGTTTGTTGACAATCTGAAGCATCCAAAGAATCAACAGACATCGATCGAAGGAGTTCGATCAGCATCGGCCATCAAAAGGGCTCTATAACGAGCTAGCGCTCGTGAGGAGTCGATCAGATCGGGAGCTTCATATGGATGATCCACAGAGATCAGACACGCTGTGTGGCTACATCATGATGATCAGACTCTCCTGACGGTGATCAGATTATGGCGATCTACTACCCGCACAAAGGTATTGTGTTCTGAACACATTACAGTAAAGTGTTTACTGTTCGAATTTGAATTTCAAATTTAAATGCATGCATGCTATATATCATATTTAGATCCTAGTGTAAGGTAAATTTATATTAATTAATTAGATTAATTAATATTTTTCCACTATAAAATCATAATTTTAAAAAATTTTAAAATTACCATTTTACCCCTGCACTAAATTTTCGTCACAAAAAATCTTTTTGCCAAAAGAAGAAAGGAGATTAGAAAAAGTTTCTAATACTTCTTCATTGGAGTCATCATTGGTTAATTGAGAATCGATATTAATATATATTTGAGTTTGACATGATTCCATACTCATGAACATATTCAGGGTGTAGGGATTATCGAAGGATTGAATTGTATAGTAACTTACCACTGAAGGGTATATTTGATATTTTCATCAAAATTCTACATCTTCTAGGTAGTAATGATACATTGCTAGATGTCAATCTTGACTTATAAGATTTTGATCAAATTAAAGAGTTTAATTCGATCACCAATTAGAAAAGATTATAATTATTGAACTTGGATTAGCTCGATTGGATCTAAATCGATTAGATTAAAATCTAATCAAATTTGATCGATAACAGCAAGGTGATTCTAAGATTTTGGGTTCGGCTCAATAGTTTTAGTAGTTGAAACTATTGACTTGTTTGATTTTAAAATTTTTAAAATCACTTTTCACTGTATAGCCAAAAATCACTTTCCACTGCATAGTCGAAACTCAACAGTAGTACCAGAGCCACCCTTGTCTGATTCAATCAAACAAGTACAAAGTAGTTGAATAGAATTGTTATTGATTATTCATTGCCAAAAATATTACATTGATTTTTAGCATTGATCTTTAATCTCAAAAAATATTTTTGACTTTATATGTCCCATGATTTTAAATTTTAATTATTAATATTATGAGTTTATGATAATTTGAAATTTATATTATTATGGTAGCTTAATGCTTAAATCGATGTATGGTTAAGGATGTTATGCATGCTTAATATGAATAGGATTTATCATATTTATTGGATATGCTTGTCATATGTTATGACTTCAATTACACCCTTATTTGATTTTGGCATGATTATATATTTGCTAGTATGTTTTATGATTACATGCCGTATTGCATAATATATAAAGTATATTTTATGTAGTCATAGTTAGGATGTGCCGAGATCAGTTCAAAGTTCCTCCTAAAAATTATATTAAGTTGTAATGTCGGGATCTACTTTCAATTCAAAAGTTGAATTCCTTAGATCAATTGGTATCGAGGAAAGTGTAAAGGTGATTTTCTAATTAGGTTCATATGCTGGCCTGGTCAACTTTATTGGTGTCTCAAAAAACTATGGGGTACCTCCTACCCACTTACTTAGCCAGTTTGATTTTATTGAATTTTGCATTGAGATTGATTAGTGTTGTAGATGTTGGAAAATATGTCCCAAAAGTCAATCATCAATCTATTGACGGTTGAGCAACCTTGTATTGTAATTGATCTGTTAATAAATAAAATATATTTTTGATATTTTCATCATAAATTTTTATCTTCTAATGAACTCTGTTGTTATGATAAAGTCCTTAGGATTATTTAGGTTCGATAAAGAGAGGATTTATCGATTAATCCTTAAAACTGTTCACGACCAAATGATAGGCTGTTAATAAGGATGATAGCTTCTATCGAGCATAGGTCGCTATAGGCCATATGGGTTGGTTGTCCTCTTAACCAAGGAGTATGGAGATACTGGTATGGCATACAGGTGAGATGTAAGGGTACATCTGTTAGATATGTACCCTAGATACCAGATCGGCTGACACATTCATGTACATATCTAAGGGCAAAATTATAATTTTGACTATAAATGAATAAAAAGGTTATTCTTCTATCACATTGTGTACATTGTATCTGTGATACATCTTTTGAGTTAGTGGGAATATTAATTCATATTTTTAAGAGTTAAAAATTTAATGCATGAATTTACATAACTAACTCATAAACTGCTCCTGACCATAGGATCATCACGAGGATGGTGATCGATCCGGAAGGTTGGTGTACGATCGCTTTCTTAGGGTAGATGAGTCTTGAGTCTATAGTATGGAGACATTAGAGTGAGAGTACAGATATTCATTGAGAATAAGAGTACTGAGCGTGACCACCTCGAGCAGTCATAAGAAAGTCTACCTTCTCGTCGATGACTAGCTCGATGCTGCAGTTGTGTGTTTAGTTCTTTGACCTGAGGTGCATCATCGATTCACCTTGAGTGTGTTATAGTTTGACTACACCATAACTCGATCTCCTAGCCATCAGGAATCCTGAGGTGTATGTTGGCTGTAGCATATTCATTGTAGGAACCAGATCGCATCAAGATGGGATCTATCAACCTCGGTAGATGAGAGGTGTAGTCCTATGGTGATCGAAAGATCGAGTCCTTAAGCCCATGGCCATGGCAGAGTGAAATAATGAAAAAGAATTTTTCATTGGGGTTTCACATCGAACTCAAATCGATCGATTGATTCATATGACTGATGTTGGGTTTGATGAGTTCACCTTAATCCTAATTCAGTTGGGACTCATGATAAAGGAACTCAATCACACAGGTAGCTGCACCGAGAGGTTTGTCTTCAGTTCTGATGGGTTGCCACCATATACTGCTAGGTGTCACTGGTGGATTTTGGGAGCAATTAGAATGATTTTGATGATCGATCATTCTAATTGTCTGAATCAGAAGAGTTCTGATCCATTGAAAGGAGTTTCGATGATGTCGATGATTAGATCACGACATGTCTCATTACCATACAAAATTGAACCTAATTGGGTCACACAAATAAGAGTTAGGATCTAGATATCATCAATTGGGCTAGCCCAATTGATTTGGATAAGATCCAATTAGGTTCAAGAAAATCGTGCTAGCACTCGATTGAGCCTAACTTTCTCCTCGTGTAATCTTTTCTGTCTCTACTGAGCCAAATATGATCTGGCTCATCCAGAGAACCTTGAAAAGGTTTCTCTCAGTTTTAATAAAGCTTGTCTAGCTTAGAAAAGGTTTATCTTAATTCATGAGATGAATTTAAGACAACACCTACTAATTTCTAGCACCTGCCAATTTCATTTTAGGACATCTGTCAAAAGTTGACATATGGGTCTTAAACTGAAGAGGACTTATTGGAGGATTTTTATGGAGTGTCCACATGCCTAAACCTAATCAAATTGGGTGCCATAATCAGATTATAGCATGAGCCCAATTGGATTTAAGTGGGCGCCCCAAATGGATAAGAACCAAAGAGTCCTGATAAACTTGGACTCTTTGGCGCCACCTTATTTGAGCCTATCCATTGTTGGTGCCAACATAGGATAGAGCATAGGGATTCTTATCTGATGTGATTAGATGATATCACTCCATCAATCAAAATTTTTTCAGTATTTATTGGAATTTTTTGATTGGTCGAATGATGTGGCACTGCGCAGCATACAGGGTCTATATAAACCCTGATGCACCTAGGGTTTCAGAGAAGAACTTGTTTTGTGCAAAAAACCCATTGGCTGCCACCCCATCCCCTCTTCTCTACATCCTCCCTGCTCTCCTTTCTCCCCTCTTCACGTCCAAGAAGTTGGACATTCATCTGGCATAGGTACAAGGCATGGTGATGCCTGGAACAGAAGGCTGCAGGACTTCTTTGACAGGCTGCTGCTCCAACTTCAGGAAGACTTTTGAAGATCTTCCTAATCAGATTTAGATCTGATTTTTAGAGCATAGAATTGGGAGTAGAAGATATTCCAGATCCTACCTGAGTGGATACTGGTAGAGGCCAAGCGCTTGCATGGCTACATCAGAACCTCAGGCAGTGCTGCGATCATCTACAGGGTAATTAGATTACCTTTGAGGTATGTCTATGTTTCTCATGCTTTTAGATTTAATTTTGAAATTAAAATATCAGATAATAAAAATTATATCTAATATATATTAGATCTAAAATAGCATAGGATAAAAATTTAAAATTTATTCCATCCCAGATTTGATGAAATCTAGAAGATCCTACACAGGAAAAAGGTAGTTTTTCCTTCAAGTGGTATCAGAGCCAGGTTGTTGGCTCTATTTTAGATCTAATTTAGATCTAATTTTAATTTTAATTTATCTGATATTAAAGAATTTCAAATGTCACATCAGATATGATAGGATCTGAAATTAAATTATTTAAAATTAAGTCTAAGATGATCTAACATGCATGAGATGCATGACTAGACTAGGATTAGTTGAATCCATGAATAGTCTTAAGTTTTATATTTTAATGAGATTAAAATATGAATTAAATCTAATTTATTCTCTATTTTTTTGATATTATAAGTGTTATAATCAGATCAAAAATAAAAAATAAAATTTTAATTTTTTCATAAAAATAATCTGTTACATGCCTAGACTAGTTGTAGAACTGATCTAGTAACTTGTCTAGAATATATTTAATTTTGAATAGTTTAATTTAAATATTATTTTTTAGATATTACATGTGATGTATCAGATATAAAAGTATGTTAATTAGATTGATTTTTGATACATGAGATGTATGCAAAGCATGTATTAGTTAGATCTTAAATTGTATATGAGATATGTTAATTTAGATCTAACTAGTTTTATAGTTAAATTTATATTTCTGGTTAAGGTGTTCCTCATGGCCGTCCGATCATAAGAATGAAGTAGGGTTTAAAGGCCCTCTCTTCCCATTCAATGGGGCATTCATATAACGTATAGGGGTGCCGTGCGTTCATCCTTAATCATAAATCAAAACTTACTTTTCTGCAAAACTCTAGATCCTGAAACCCTAGGATTTATTATACATGCTTTGTTTATGAACCCAAACTTAATTAATGTATTAAGTTTATGAAATTAAATTAGATCTAAAATTGAGAATTTCAGATCTAAGACATTTTCATAAGATTGGGTTCAGACTTGGGTAGCTCAATTAGGTCTAGCGGTTGATCAAACCGAATCAAGAGTTGGTTAGGTGGGATCATGAAAGCTAATAATTGACCAGCCTAATAAGATTAAGTCTGGGTCAAGGTCGAATCGCATTTAGATGTGACTCGATCATGTTAAGACATAATTTGGCTCAGAGGTTAGAGTCTGGATTGTAGGCTAACCCAATTAGTTCTGATTCGATAATTTGGTGTCTAAGGTAAGTTCGGCAGATGCGATCGATTGGTTTTTAATTGGGAGCTACTCGACTCGAATATGTTTTTGTCGAGTTAATGGCATATCCCTTCCACCGGTCTCACTTACTTGGCTATATATGTCGACCCAGTTCTGATTTGAGATGGCTAACAATTCGAGCTAACCCATACCATTAGGTTAGTCATAATTGTTATGACTATGTCAAGTCAAGTTTAAAGAGACCTAAATCAAATCTTCCTAAGAAAATATTAAGTCTAGGTCTTCCACCATTGTGGATGTGCGAGCCCTTCCCGAGGTTGATTGTTCTCGACTGGTTACAATGGCTCAGTTGCATCGAAAAGATGCAACCATATCCATTAGGCATTGGATGCTATGGATTAGAGGATGGGTTGGGCTCAATATTCTGGATACGATGAGGGACCCAATCAGGAATCTAGTTCATGCAAATGGTGGGTTTGGCTTAACTAAGGATTGGAGCAATATCCCGGATACGGTGAGCTTCATGAATTAGAGACCAAGTTTTGGGTGCACCATGATTAGAGAATCATTGGACAAGAGTTGTCCACTCATCGGTTGACCCATCACCAATAACTGTTAGGTGAGGTGATGAGCCAGTCGGTAAGACCGCACCACCCACTAGAAATCACTAATCATGGAGATTTTCACATCTCTACCAAGGGAGTGTAGGGTTCTGAGAAAATAGTGGGAGCCTAATTTATTTAAAAATGAAAACTCTAAATAAATTTGTTGAGTCTGATTACAAAATCTAACTTGAAACTTTTGACTCTCTACAGGAAACATGTCTGCCTCAAACCCCCTGACCAAAATTCTAGACACTCAAGACTGACTGGACCAAATTTTAAGGACTGGTTGAGAAACTATAGAATTATTCTGGATTTCAAAAAATTGACTCATGTCTTGGACCAGGACCCACCTGCCATGCTAGCACGTCCGACTGCTGAACAGAGAGCGTCTCTGAAAAAGTGGACAGACGATGATAACAAAGCCAGGTACTATATGTTGGGTGCAATGTCTGATGATTTACAGTGCCAACATGAAAATATTTTGACTACCCATCAAATGTTGGCTCACCTATAAGAGTTGTTTGGCGAACAGAGTCACGTGGCCAAGTATCAAGTCTGTCAAAGACTTTTTAAAGCCAAGATGCGTGATGGACAGTCAGTCCAAGATCATTGTTTCACAATGATCAAGGATCTTGAGGAGCTTGAGAAGCTTGGTATCATCTTAGACAAAGATTTTCAGATTGATGTGATCCTTCAGTCCTTGTCCGATGCATATGGTCAGTTCATCATGAACTTTCATATGCATAAGATGCAATGTACCTTGGCCGAGTTAATGAATATGCTGGTTACAGCTGAGCTTTCAATGAAAGGTTCAAAAGGCTCAGTTCTTACTGTGGAGCAGACTTCTTCCAAGAGAAAGTCTTTTGGAAAGAAAAAGAAGTCTGTGAAGAAGCAGAAGGTGAATGGTAAGAACAAGAAGATAGGACCGAAGAAGAAGGCTTCTAAAAAGGAAAAATATTTCCACTGTCAGTCAGAAGGCCATTGGAAGTGGAACTGTCCTCAGTACCTGGCCACCCTGAAGAATAAGAAGGATGGTCCTTCTGAAGGTATGCTCATTATCGAATCTAATCTTACGATTTTTTCTGCATCCAGTTGGGTGCTTGACTCTGGTTCTGGTGCTCATTTGTGCACTTCTATGCAGGGTCTTGAGGAGAGCAGGAGGCTGAGGGATGGGGAGATGATCATATGCATCGGAAATGGAGCAAGAGTTACTGTCGTGGCCGTGGGAACCTACCCTCTGCGATTACCATTAGGATTAGATTTAATTTTAGGAGACTATTATTATGTGCCTGTAGCAAGCAGAAATTTGATTTCTGTTTCATGTTTAGCACAAGAAGGCTATGTGATTAGCTTTCATAAGGTCCATTGTAATATTTTTTATGAAAATAATAAAGTTGCAAATGGTTTTGTTATTAATGGTCTCTATCAGTTACATGTTGATGCATCTGTTTTTAATACTGAGCAAAATGTGAATGCCATAGGAATTAAAAGGCCTAGAGATAGTCTAAGTGATAAGTATCTGTGGCACCTAAGGCTAGGTCATATAACGGAAGACAGGGTTAACAAATTGGAGAAATCTGGGCTATTGAGTCCGTTGACTTTCGAGTCATATCCAGTTTGTGAATCATGTCTTCAAGGCAAAATGACCAAGCTCTCTTTTGTGGGACATAGAGAAAAGGCCACAGACCTACTTGCCCTAGTACATACGGATGTGTGCGGCTCATTTGATGTGCCGGCTAGAGGCAAGTTTGTCTACTTCATTACCTTTACCGATGATATCTCTAGGTACGGGTATGTGTTTCTAATGAAATATAAGACTGAAGCCTTTGAAAAGTTCAAAGAATTCAGACATGAGGTAGAAAAACAAACAGGAAAGTCCATTAAGATTTTTCAATCAGATCGAGGAGGTAAATACCTTTGTCGGGAATTCTTAGACTATCTTAAGGACAATGGCATAGTCTCACAATGGACTCCACCTGGAATGCCTCAACTCAACGAGGTTTCAGAAAGGAGAAATCGGACCCTATTAGATATGGTCCGTTCCATGATGAGCTTCACGGACCTCCCTGATTTTCTTTGGGGATATTGTCTCATGACAGCAATTTATGTATTGAATAGAGTTTCCTCTAAAATCATTCCTACCACACCGTATGAGATATGGCATGGTAAGAAGCCAAGTCTAAATCATCTCAGAATTTGGGGTTGTCCGGCTCATGTCAAGAGACAGTAGACTGACAAGTTAGAGTTCAGATCTTTTAGAGCTCGATCATAGGATATCCTAAAGAGTCATTAGGATACTATTTTTATATTTTGAAAAACCACAATGTGATTGTGAGTTGAAATACTATTTTTCTTGAAAAATAGTTTATTCAAGATGGTGGCATCGGAAGAATAATTAAGCTCAAGGGGAATGTCTCCCAAGAGCAACGAGCTAAAGAACCTAAGGAACCCAATCAATCAGAACCAGTCCTAACACAACCTCTTCTACCTCATAGATCGACTAGGGTTTTCCATCCTACTGAAAGGTACCTAGGTACCATACAAGAGGATGTAGAGGAAATATTCCTCACGGGAAATGGGGTTCATGGTGATGATCCCAAGACCTATGACGAGATAATATCAGATATCGATTTTGAGAAATGGTTAGAGGCAATGAGATCAGAAATTGACTCGATGCACTCAAACCAAGTCTGGACTTTGGTAGATCCACCTAAAGGTATTGTATCTATTGGGTGTAAATGGATCTTCAAGAGAAAGATAGGTGCAGATGGGAATGTGGAGACATTCAAGGCTAGGCTCGTAGCGAAAGGTTATAGTCAGCGCAAAGGCATTGACTATCAGGATACCTTCTCGCCTGTAGCCATGCTAAAATCTATCCGCACATTGCTTGCTATTGCAGCCTATTTCGATTATGAAATATAATAGATGGACGTGAAAACGATTTTCTTAAATGGACATCTTGAGAAAGATATCTATATGGAACAGCCGCTTGGATTCACATCTAGTGATGTTGATCACAAGGTCTGCAAGCTGCAAAGGTCCATTTATGGACTTAAGCAAGCATCTCGGAGTTGGAATACTTGTTTCAATGATGTGATCAAAATGTTTGGTTTCATCAAGAACGAGGAGGAACCATGTGTGTTCAAAAAGATCAGTGGGAGCGCAGTTGTCTTCCTCGTATTGTACGTGGATGACATCCTCCTAATTGAGAATGACATTCCCATGTTGATCTCAGTCAAAATATGGTTGTCTAAGGAGTTCTCTATGAAAGACCTAGGAGAGGCATCCTTTATACTGGGTATTAAAGTCTATAGAGATAGACCAAATAGGATGCTAGGACTTTCACAGAAGATGTACATAGAGGAGGTGCTAAAGAGGTTTAGCATGGAAAACTCCAAAAGAGGTTTATTGCCTTTTAGACATGGCATTCATCTCTCCAAGAAGATGTGCCCTTGCACACCTGAGGAGATTGAACGCATGAGCAAGATCCCTTATGCTTCGGCAATAGGGAGCCTCATGTATGCCATGCTATGTACACGACCTGATATAGCCCATGCTGTGAGTGTCACAAGCAGATATTAGTCGAATCCAGGCGAAGAGCAATGGACTTCTGTGAAATGTATCCTTAAGTACTTGAGAAGGACTAAGGATATGTTTCTAGTCTTTGGGAATGGAGAACTCCAGATTCAGGGGTATACAGACTCAGACTTTATGTCTGATATAGATGATCGAAAGTCAACATCTGGGAGTCTGTTCATTTATAATGGTGGTGCAGTTAGCTGAAAGAGTTCCAAGCAAATGGTGATTGCAGATTCCACCATGGGGTAGAGTACATTGCTGCATCGGAAGCTGCGAAGGAGGTATTATAGTATAAGAAGTTTGCTGCAGAGCTTGGAGTGATGTCATCCCTCTTTACTGCGACAATAATGGTGCCATAGCTCTAGCTAAGGAGCCAAGGTCTCACCAGAAGTCCAAGCACATCGAGCGACGATTCCATCTGATCCTTGATTACCACGAAAAGGGTTATGTCGAGGTCAAGAGAGTCGACTCCACAGACAATATGGCAGACCCACTGACTAAGCCATTGGGCCAACAAAAGATCGAAGCCCACCTTGAGAAGATGAAACTTAGATATGTAGCCAATTGGCATTAGGTCAAGTGGGAGTTTGTTAGATGTGTGCCCTAGATGCCAGATCGGTTGACACATTCATGTACATATCTAAGGGCAAAATTATAATTTTGACTATAAATGAATAAAAGGGTTATTCTTCTATCACATTGTGTACATTGTGTTTGTGATACATCCTTTGAGTTAGTGGGAATGTTAATTCATATTTTCAAGAGTTAAAAATTTAAGGTATGAATTTACATAACTAACTCATAAACTGCTCCTGACCATAGGATCATCACGAGGATGGTGATCGATCCAGAAGGTTGGTGTACGATCATTTCCTTAGGATAAATGAGTCTTGAGTCTATGGTGTAAAGATACTGGAGTTAGAGTACAGGTATTCATTGAGAATGAGAGTACTGAGCATGACCACCTCGAGCAGTCATAAGGAAGTCTACCTTCTCGTCGATGACTAGCTCGATGCTGCAGTTGTGTGTCTAGTTCTTTGACCTGAGGTGCATCGTCGGTTCACCTTGAGTGTGTTATAATTTGACTACACCATAACTCGATCTCCTAGCCATTCGAAACCCTGAGGTATATGTTGGCTGTAGCATATTCATTGTAGGAACCAGATCGCATCAAGATGAGATCTATCAACCTCGATAGATGAGAGGAGTAGTCCTATGGTGATCGAAAGATCAAGTCCTTAAGCCCATGACCATGGTAGAGTGAAATAATGGAAAAGAGTTTTCCATTGGGGTTTCAAATCAGACTCGGATCGATCGATTGATTCATATGACTGATGTTAGGTTTGACGAGTTCACCTTAACCCTAATTCAGTTGGGACTCATGATAGAGGAACTCAATCACACAGGTAGCTGCACCGAGAGGTTCATCTTCAGTTCTGATGGGTTGCCACCATATACTGCTAGGTGTCACTGGTGGATTTTGGGAGGAATTAGAATAATTTTGATGATCGATCATTCTAATTGTCTGAATCAGAAGAGTTTTGATCCATCGAAAGGAGTTTCGATGATGTCGATGATCAGATCACGATATGTCTCATTACCATACAAAATTGAACCTAACTAGATCACATAAATAAGGGTTAGGGTCTGGATGTCATCAATTGGGCTAGCCTAATTGATTTGGATAAGATCCAATTAGGTTCAAGAAAATCATGCTAGCACTCGATTGAGCCTAACTTTCTCCTCATATAATTTTTTCTGTCTCTACCGAGCCAAATGTGATCTGGCTCATCCAGAGAACCTTGAAAAGGTTTTTCTCAGTTTAAATGAAGCTTGTCCAGCTCAGAAAAGGCTTGTCTTAATTCATGAGATGAATTTAAGACAACACCTGCTAATTTCTAGCACCTGCCAATTTTATTTTAGGACATCTATCAAAAGTTGACATATGGGTCTTAAACTGAAGAGGACTTATTGGAGGATTTTTGTGGAGTGTCCACATGCCTAAACCTAATCAAATTGGGTACCATAATTAGATTATGGCATGAGCCCAATTGGATTTAAGTGGGCGCCCCAAATGGATAAGAACCAAAGAGTCCTGATAAACTTGGACTCTTTGGCACCACCTTATTTGAGCCTATCCATTGTTGGTGCCAACATAGGAGAGAGCATAAAAATTCTTATCTGATATGATTAGATGACATCACTCCACTAATCAAAATTTTTTCAGAATTTATTAGAATTTTTTGATTGGTCGAATGATGTGGCACTATGCAGTATACAGGGTCTATATAAACCCTACTGCACCTAGGGTTTCGGGGTAGAATTTGTTTTGTGCAAAAAACCTATTGGCTGCTGCCCCCTCCCCTCTTCTCCATATCCTCCCTGCTCTCCTTTCTCCCCTCTTCACGTCCAAGAAGTTGGACGTTCATCTGGCATAGGTGCAAGGCGTGGTGACGCCTGGAACAGAAGGCTGCAGGACTTCTTCGATAGGCTGCTGCTCCAACTTCAGGAAGACTTTTGAAGATCTTTCTAATCATATTTAGATCTGATTTTTGGAGCATAGAATCATGAGGAGAAGATGTTCCAGATCCTGCCTGAGTGGATATTGGTAGAGGCCAGGCACTTGCGTGGCTACATCAGAACCTCAGGCAGTGCTGCGATCATCTACAGGGTAATTAGATTACCCTTGAGGTATATCTATGTTTCTCATACTTTTAGATTTAATTTTGAAATTAAAATATCAGATAATAAAAATTAGATCTAATAGACATTAGATCTGAAATAGTATAGGATAAAAATTTAAAATTTATTCCATCCCAGATTTGATGAAATCTAGAAGATCCTACACAGAAAAAAGATGGTTTTTCCTTCAACATCATCATTGAATGTGCCAACTCTAGAGCATTCTACTGTCAAGAATGTCTCTGATGGGATATAGGTATAAGTGTCTCTTAGACCTGAGATTGTCTCAGTGACTTGCAAGCAACTCACTGTGCTTTGATACTGGACTAACTGAATTTTTAATTCAGTGATGGAAGGCTTCTGGACACAGTCAAGTACTTGCGAAGTCGGAGTGTGATTAAAATGGGATTGACCACTCCAAGAGTTGGAGAAGAATGAGTCACTGTATTTCAATTTAGCAAAATCTTAGTCAGGATAATCCATCAGTTAGATTTGATATTTTAAAATACAATTTGGACAACCTGATCAGAGTTGACAGTTGAACTCTGAGGTGTCCTATGAGCATTTTGGTAAAGGAGATGAATTATATGAAAACTATATCCGCATGGGTTCTAAGGATGTTGTTCTACACATTCGACCTATCCGACTGTCGGGTACCATTGCTAGATGGTTACTTCGATTGGTATAAAAATTTATTCCTATACTACCAACTTAGGTTCGGACCTATGAGGTCACACATATTAGAGTTCACAATCCGATCGGATGGTTGATCAATGATTAAGAATCGTTCTTGGGTTAAACGATCAATACGATTGATATTTAACCTAGTGCAAATATTGCAGGAGGATCGATTAGCAATTTGATTGCTAATTGACTTAATTTGATTAAGCCAATGGGCTGAAATTAAGTCTAATTGAATATGATTTAATTAAATTTAGTTTGGACTTGATTGGATCAAGTCCAATTGATTTATTGGATAAGCCAAGTGCAAGAAAAAACTAGTCCTAGTTCAAATAGGACTTGGGTCAATCTAATTTTTAATTTGATTAGAAAATTAAATCAAATTTAAATTTAATTTAATCTAATTAAATTAGGCTCTTAATTGGGTTAAAATCTTTTTTAATTAGATTGATTTGATTTTTATTTGATTTGGTTTGAGAAACCAAATTTGAACAAGTCATAGATTGAATCCTAGTAAGACTAGGATTCCACTTTGCACCACCTTAGCCCCCCACACCCACTCTCTCTTATCCCATGTCCACTCTCTCTTATTTTCTGTGACAAAACCCTCTCTCCCATGTCTTCACACATGCTCAAAACTTTTTTCTCTTTCTCTCTTACATGGAATGTGGTTGTGGATCAAGTCAAAGTAGGAACTAGTTTGGATTTCAAATTCTATGAGATAGAGTTTTAGGAAACCAAAATTCTTTCCTTATGGCACTGATTTTACCTAATTTTTTTTTGAAATTTTCATGACTTTTATAACACATAATATGCACCCTTTTCTGGTGGTCTACGATAGAAAAAGAAGGAGGGGATGCCCAAGAGTTGGGCACCCCTTGTCTTGCCTTGTTTGGATAATCCTTGACTAGGTATTTGATCTAGACAAGGACTCTTCATATCTCTTTATTTAAATTGAATTTATTTATAAAATTTTTGTGGATTATAGAGTATTAAGAGACCTTTTGGATATATGAAAATCAAAGAGAAAGAGTGTTGGGGCATGGAGATATAATAGACACAAAACTAAGTGTCTAGGTGAGAGCGAAGAGAAGAAGAAGAGGGTCTTCTTCTAGGGTTGCTATGTTCACCTCTTTTCTTTCTCCATCTGTGAGTTTTCTGAGAGTATCTCATATCTAAAACTCCTTCTCCTACTTTTCATCTTTGGAAGAGTCCAAATCAAGAAGAAAGAGGCATCTGATCGATCATCAAAGAAGGATTAGCACAGTACTAGCATACTATGCTGATTTCCTGGACTAGAACTTCTGATCATGATTCGTGGGCTCGTGTGGATGACTCCTAGAGGTCGGATGCATGTGCAACTCACAACATCATCCTCAAGTCTGGATCAGTAAAGTTAGAACATCTAACTTACAAGGTAATAGATCTGATCTATTATATTTTACGTACATTAGATGTAGTATAGAAATATGTTGATATGGTCAACATATAGTACTTGCTCTTTATATTTTAATTTTTGATTTAATACCATGTAATAATCATGTAATAGGATCTTAGATCTAAAAATTCTCTGATTTTACAAGATAAATTTTGATTTATTTTAGTCTTCCGCTGCTTGATCTTGAAAAAGTTTCAAGGTCTAACCCTGAAACTCTAGATCTGGTTCCTTCAGTAGACACTACAAAGGGCTTTCCTTCAAACTTGATCAATAGAGTATGTCAAAATTTTAGTGAGCTTGTTGTGCTATCCACAAGGCTTGTTATAGAAATTGATATGATGTTAATCAAGTATATTTTGATGCTTATGGCATATTTTGAATAGTGTTGCTTTGTTGTGCTATCTACAAGGGCTGCATTGTTTAAGTATGACCATATGGGATTGAAGAATCAACTTAACTAGAACATTATAGTTTTTTGTGCTATCCACAAGGCTATATATGATCTAGAGGCTAGAATGAAAAATATTAAGAATTATAGAGGTACAATTGATAAAGAGTTACCTACTCTTAAACTCATGAATATTTGTTGTGCTATCCACAAGGTGTTTGTGTGGAATAGAAATCTCAACCCCACTAAAAAATATTAGTATGTTTCTCAATTTTCATATTTGAGGGCTATGAAGTTTGATAAAATAGTGTGAGACACAATTAGGCAAAAGTTCTAATCTAGTTATATATGTCATCATGATTTGTCTATTTATATAGTGATCTTGTTATTGTAGATTAACTACTCATATGACATCCTCACTATCACTTAGAGGCATACTAGATGAAAATAAATTGATCAGACCTAACTATATGGACTAGTTAAGAAACTTGAAAATTATTCTCACTCAAAAAAAAGTCTCCTATATTCTGGACACACCTGCACCAGATTCCCTTGGGGAAGATGCTTCCGAGGAGGAAAGGGCCATATATAAGATGTGAAAAGATGACAGTGTGATTGTCAAATGCATCATGCTTGCCTCGATAAGCAATGAACTCCAAAGGTAGCATGAGAACATGGATGTTCCCTCAATACTCCTTAATCTTAAGAAATTTTATGGGAAATAAAATCGAACTGCTCGATATGAGATATCAAAATAATTGTTTCATGCCTGCATGACTGAAGGTACCTCCATGCAAATGCATGTCCTGAAGATGATTGATTTGATCACTCATCTGGGACAGCTGGGCTTTGCTATAAACAGTGAACTGAGCCAAAATTTGATCCTGCAGTCTCTCCATGACTCCTTATCATAGTTTGTTATAAATTATTACATGAACAAACCGAACACTAGCCTGTCTGAGCTATTAAATATGCTAAAGACAGCAGAGAGCCATTTCAAAGGTGAAAAGGCTCCGATATTTCTTATCGATAAGATCAACAAGAAGAAGATAAAAAAGGGTTCTAAGAAAAAGATAAATCCTAAGGCTGGCATCTCCAAGAAGAAGGTGAAGAAGGTCTTCGCCAAAGGTACTTGCTATCACTGTGGCAAAGAGGGCCACTGGAAGAGAAATTGCAAGGATTATCTTACAACCGTAAACTAGCAAACGTTGCTAAAGATTTATATATGATACAAACTAATTTATCATTAAGTACTTTATTTTCAAATTTTTGGGTATTAGATACTGCATGTGGCTCACACCTTTGCAAATCATTGCAGGGTTTGCAGGAAATAAAAAGTCTGAATAAAAGTGACTTTGAGCTGTTCGACGCTAGTGGAGAGTCCATTCAGATCGAAGCCATAGGAACCAAGATTTTGAAGTTGTCTTCCGACAAAATTTTAGAACTGGAGACCTACTTTTATATTTTTAATATTGTTAGAAATATTATTTCTATATCATTATTATTGGAACAGAGTTTTGAAATAAAAGCAAAGAACAATGGTTGTTCTATATATTTTTCTAATGAATATTAT
This sequence comes from Elaeis guineensis, assembly GCF_000442705.2. Classification (NCBI taxonomy): domain Eukaryota; kingdom Viridiplantae; phylum Streptophyta; class Magnoliopsida; order Arecales; family Arecaceae; genus Elaeis; species Elaeis guineensis. Next base: position 39,454,547 of record NC_026005.2, read on the forward strand.
AGGAGTGCTTATGTTGATAATGGTCTTTTGTTGCTTTCACTTAATGATAATGTACTTTATATTGATAATATGAAGAAAAAAAAGAGAGAGGATGTGAATGTCACATATCTCTGGCACTACCGATTTGACCATATAAATGAGTCAAAAATTAACATGTTTTACAAAGATAAATTCTTTGATCTTTATGATTATGAATCATATGAAACTTGTGAATCTTGCCTCAAGAGAAAAATGACCAAGACTCCATTTACTGGACATGAAGAAAGGGCAAGTGACTTATTGGATCTTATACATACTGATATTTGTGGTCCAATGTTGACTCAAGCTAAAGGCGGATACTCTTATTTTATCACATTTACTCATGATAGGTCTAGGTTTGGATATGTGTATTTAGTGAAATACAAATCCGAAGCCTTTGACAAATTTAAAGAGTATCAAAAAATGGTTGAGAAATAAACTGGTAGAAATAATAAAACTCTTCAATCTAATCAAGGAAGAGAATACTTGTCTAGTGAGTTCTTCGATTATTTAAAATAAAATAGAATACTCTCTCAGTGGACACCTCCTTATACTTCATAATTAAATAAAATTATGAAAAAGAAGAATCGTACCTTATTAGATATGGTACGGTCCATGATGTGTTTCATGGATCTTCCGATATCTTTTTGGAGATATGCTCTCAAGGTCGCAATGTATGTCCTAAATCAAGTACCTTCTAAGTCTGTTTCTAGCACTCTATATAAAATACAGAAAGAAAAAAGATCCAATCTTAAGCATATTAAGATTTAGGGTTGTCTGACTTATGTGAAAAATATTGATGGACATAAGCTGGATGCTAGATCAGAAAAATACAGATTTGTAGGTTATCTCAAGGAGAGTATAGGATACTACTTCTATAATTCTACTCAACAAAAGATATTTATTGGTAGGCATGCTATTTTCTTGAAGAAAAAGTTTATCCAAGAAGGAGGCAATAGGAGGTCTATTGAACTTGAGGAAGTTCAAAACCTACAATCCATTCAAGATTCACAAAATGATTTTCAACCAGATCTATCCATTATTGAGGCACAGCCACTACACACACTTCCTCTCCGAAGATCAAGTAGAGTGCATAATGTACCACTCAGGTATGGGTTTGTCATTGAAAATATCAATACATCACACATCATTGAGAATGATGATCCCATGACCTATTCGGAAGTAGTCATGAGTAGTGACTCTGATAAGTGGCTACATGCCATAAAATTCGAAATGGTCTCCATGTATACCAACCAAGTTTGGACTTTGGTTGATGCGCCTGAGGGTGTGATCCCCATAGAATGAAAATGGGTCTTCAAAAAGAAAATTGGAGCAGATGGCCAGGTAGAGACCTATAAGACTAGGCTGGTGGCAAAAAGTTTCAGACAACAACAAGGTGTTGATTATGAAGAAATTTTTTCACTGATAGCCATGCTCAAGTCTATTCGGATAATGCTTGCTATTGCCGCATACCATGACTATGAGATCTGGCAGATGGATGTCAAGACTGCCTTCCTCAATAAAAATCTTGAGGAATAAGTCTATATGACTCAGCTAGAGAGATTTGTCTCAAATAGGAGAGCAAATCAGGTATGCAAGCTAAATAGATCCATTTATAGATTAAAGTAAGCATCAAGGAGCTGGAACATCCATTTTGATGAGACAGTCAAATCGTTTGGCTTTATCAAAAATGTGAATGAACCTTGTGTGTACAAGAAGAATAGTGGGAGTGCTATTGTCTTCTTGGTCTTGTGTGTGGATGACATACTATTTATTAAGAATGATATCTTGATATTGCAATCAATCAAGACATGGCTATCACAAAAATTTTTCATGAAAGACTTGGGTGAGGCATCCTATATACTAGGTATAAAGATCTATAGGGATAGATCAAAAAAGATGCTAGGCTTGTCCCAGTCTAGGTACATTGACTTTGTGTTGAAGAGATTTAACATGGAGGAAAGTAAAAAAGGTTACTTGCCTATAGGTCATGGCATACAACTCTCTAAGAAGATGTCTCCTAAGATACCTAAAGAGAGAAATAGAATGAGTTCTATTCCTTATGCTTCAGCTGTAGGATCAATTATGTATGCTATGTTATGTATGAGGCCTGATGTGGCTTATGCCTTGAGCATTGTAAGCAAATTTCAGGCTGACCCGAGGAGGATCATTGAAAAGCTGTGAAAAATATACTCAAGTACTTCGCAAGGATTATAGATATTTTTTTGATATATGGAGGATCTAATTTAAAACTGAAAGGTTATGTAGATTTTAGTTTTCAATTTGATCCGGATGATAGCAAATCTATATCTAAGTATGTGTTCACTCCGTATGGTGGTGCAGAAAGTTGAAAAAATTTCAAACAGTAAACTGTTGCTGACTCGATCACTGAGGTTAAGTATATTGCTTCTAGTGAGGCTGCTAAGGAGGCCGTCTGGATGAAAAAAATTATAACAGAATTGGATGTGGTTCTAGGGATTGAACAATCAATGCCTCTTTATTGTGATAATACTGGGACAGTTGTTTAAGCCAAAGAACCAAGGTCTCATCATAAATCCAAGCACATCCTAAAATGGTTCTACTTTATTCGAGAGATAATCGAAAGATGTGATATGATCATGGAGTGAGTTGACACCAAGAACAATATAGTGGATCTGTTCACTAAGGCCTTGTCAATGCAGCAGTTTGACCGCCACCTTGATAGCATGGGCATCAAGTATAGAGGCGATTGGCTTTAGTGCAAGTGGGAGATTGAAAGAATAATACCCTACAAGCCAATCGCATATGGGATACGATAGGATAATTTTTATAATTTATCTTTCAGACTTATATAATTGATATTTATATTATTAATAAAATAGATATTTTTTATTCATTTTATGCTGCATCTTATAGTTTTAAGATTATAATGAACCCCATAGGTCTGAATAATAGTTTTAGGATTGTGATGAGATCATGCTAGTGAGATCTAAATCTTTGACAGCCATAATCTAAAATATTTTTAGTCGTTGGTTTATTGAGTCGGAGATCAATGATACCGATAAGACTGGCATATCTTATATATGCTCAGAAATGAGGATGATTGATCTCACAACCACTTATGTGGTGACACTAACATAAGGATATGGGTGCTCATTAGAGAATGAGTTCATGAAATAGACTTACGAAAGAATATTAGATGGAGTCTTATTTACATGTCAACTGATGATTTTTTAGTGAGAGTTGTGTAAGTGATCTTTTGACCTGAGATCACCGTGGTACCTTGTATACATGGATCCATATTTTGGTTCACTTTCTAATTTGATTCTTTAATCTTTGTATGGGATATTCTGGATATGGTGAAGTATTCATGAAGGTTGTGAGTGATCAATAAGGGATCAGTCACTCTTAATAAGGGGAGCGAACATCTATTGTGATCTCATAGGTCATTGATTTCAGAAGTTTTTAACCAAAGCAGGATAATAATTAAAAAAAAATTTTTAATATATCATCAACTGAATCATCACCTTCTGATCGAGATACATAATGATAAGTGATTGGATTTGACATATTTTTATGCCCACAGCTCATTTGGGATATTGTTTGACTGAAGGATTGAATTACACGGTAACTTGCTATTGAAGGATATGTTGATAATTTTCTATCAAAATTTCAAATATTTTGGAAAATCATGACATATTGCTAGATAACAATCTTAACTTGTAGACTTATTAAAATTAAAAGAGTTTAATTCTGAAATTAATTTCGAAGAGTCTTAGTTGATTGGGACTCTTTGAGTGACCTAATCTCATCAAATTAGGATTACGTAAAAAATCTTGATCCATTGCTGGCTAGATTTAGAACTCAATAGATCACACACTTTAAGATTTGATCTTGATCTAATTTAATTAAAATTTAATATAAATTCTATGGGTTAATTTGATATGCTAGCATATTGTATTAACCCAAGTTCCTAAAGTGATTTAGATCAAAGTGATTGAGCTAACCTAGACCAGTTGTCTTTGACCTAATGGGATTGGATCTATCTTAATTGGTTTCCTACCCAACTTGAACTAGTTTCAAGTAGAGAAGGACTCCTCTACACCCATCAGAAGCCACACCAAAATATTAATACCACCCCATTCATTTTCACTTGTGAAGATGGAGAGTCCTTCTTAAAGAAGAAACTTATCTTAACACATTGCCTTAAATGATAAACCAGAAGTCCTTTGATTTGTCACCAAATTAATATGTGATTTTTATGACACATAGAAAAGGGAGAGTCATTCTATGTGAAGGCTCTCTTGCACCATAATTTCACATGGTGAATTTATTCACCATGTGAGAAGTTGGAGCGCCAAAGGTTGGCACCCCTTGGTCCCATGACACATCCCTTGGTCCCTTATTTAAATGGGATGTCCCACATGGTCTTGCTACTAATTTTTTGGATTAAAACTAGAGATAAGGAACATGAAAATCATAAAACAAATTTTTAAAAAAAATTGAGAAAAAGACAAGGAGAAATTGAGTGGCAAAAGTTGCAAGAAGGATGGTGAGAAATTTAGCAAAAGTTGCTTGTGTGCCATAGGATTTGATTTTTTTATGTTGGAGCTAAAAATCAAATTCTAGGTTGTATGACATCTGAAGAGTATCTTCTTGATGTGATTTTGGTGGCAAGATCAGAAGCAACTAGGCTTTGGTGCATTCATTCCTTGAGTTCGAAGTTGGCAGTGTTCTTTAAAAAACAAGGCTGTGGTGGTGCATCGGTTAGGAAGGATCTTGGCCAACTTTCATGTGGATCATCATTGGAGGGCTTCTACTTTAGAGTCTTATGGAGAACACCAACATGCCACTTTTTATTTTGATGAAAGTATAAAATCTATCTCTTTTGCCTACTTATTTTTATTTTGATCGACATCGGTAAAGTGATTTTAAGATTTTGGGTTCGGCTCAATAGTTTTAATAGTTGAAGCTATTGACGTGTTTGATTTTAAAATTTTTAAAATCACTTTTTACTGCATGGTCGGAATCCAACACAAAGTTTAATTCAAAATTAAGTATGTGAAACGTGTGTTTCAGTCTGTAGAACTATTCTACCAGGATTTCAGGTGAAGAATACCACATGTTTCAATTTATGAAAATAAATTTTCTTAATATGTTTAACAATTAAACATACATAGGTATGATCTGAACTTCATACATGTTAGATGTATGTCCTAGAAGCCAATATGGCTGATACATTGTGATATAGCTAGGATACAATTTTGTACTTAATATATTGATTTGATCAATAAAAGGATAAGTTTATTTTTTATTCAAGTATGATGTATCCTTGAATCATCTATGAAATTAATATTTTGATACATATTCTCAAAGTGTTAAGAATTAGAGATATGTATTTAATTTTTAAATACTCTCGATCATAGTATCATCATGAGGATGGTGATTGATCTGGATAGATCGATGCACAGATCATTTTCTTTGAGATAGATGAGTCTCTGATCTATGGTGTAGAGATATTGAGAATTAAGTGCAGATAGTTGTTAGAGAATAATTAGTACTGAATGTGACCATATGATAGATCATTTGGATTTCTACTTGATCATCAATGATTATCTCGATGCTGCAGTTGTGTGAATAATCTTTTGATTTGTGATGGTATGACTGCTCATAGTGAGCTGCTGAAGTTTGATTGACACATAAACATGATCTCAATGAGCTATTATAGTGGATATTGACGACAGTTGGTCCACTATAGCAGCAGGATGCACATCAAGATAGAATCTATCGATCTTGATAGAAAAGAGTAGTCTTATAGGATTTGAGAGGCTAAGATCGAGAGTTTGTGGCCACAACAGTGTAATTAATGGAAAAGAGTTTTCATAAGGATCACAATTGGACTTGAGCTGATCAAATCTATCATATGACTGATGATGAGATTTGATAATTTTTCAATGACTTGCCAACTAGTCGGGACTCATGATAGAGGGACTGAATCACATGTGAACTACATCTTGAGATTCTTTTTTGATTCTACTAGGTTGCCACTACATACTGCTAGGTGTCACTGATGAGTTGCGAAAGCTCACTAGGGTTGCTCAGGATCGATAATCCTTGATGAGTTAGAGTGAAATTGTTTCAACCCATTGAATAGAGTTTTCATGATACTATGATAGAGATCATTGTATATCTCACTACCAGATAGAATTGAACCTATGGGGTCACACAACAAAGGAATTAGACCTAGAATAAGCAATTGAGCTTATAAAATCTCAATTGGATTTAAAGAAATCCTATTGGATTTAGGATAACCTTGCTAACACATGGTTGGATCCAATTTTTTCTTTACATTTAAATTTTTTATTTGATAAAATTTATTTAAATTAATTATCTATAAATAACTTAAATAAATTAGCTTCATTGGGCTTCAATTGTTGGATGCCTAAGATTTTGAATCAATAAATTAAGGGTTCAAGTCTTTAATTAATTTTTTTGATAGTTTTGATTGGACACCACTTGATTTGATCAAGTTGGACGTGTCCATCCATTAGAGGGCATGTGGAATGATTATGTGGTGTCTCATGGGTGCCATGTTAGGTGTATTTTTGTGGGTGCAAAGGCTCCAATAGTTGGCACCTAATGGATCTCCTTAAGAGAGTCAAATCACTAAAGGAATAAAGATTCATAATGCAAGTAGGAGTTGTATTAAGTGGCTATTTGATTTTGAATAGCATTCAAACCTTATGTCTATTTAAAGGGGCCTTCCCTAAGGCCTTTAGGTAATTCAACCAGCAGCCCCATGCCTCCTTTGAAGAGCCCACGCCCCCTCTTTCTTTTCTCCCTCTTTTCTCCATTGGAGATCCAACGCCCATACCTTGGGTGTCCTCCATCTTCAATGCACAAAGGTGTTTGGACATCCCATATCCCTTGTTGGCTTTTAGTCCCTGATTGCTTCATAATCTAGGAAAGAAAAATAAGAGAAGAAAGAAGAAGAAGATCAAGAAAAGGATCAAAGAGTTGATCGCGATCTAAGCTTCATTCAGATTCGCAGGCTAATTTTTCTTACATAAAAAAATCAATATTAAAGAGGACTGCTCTAGACTGATCCTGAGTGGATACCTATAGAGATCGGATACTTGTACAGCTAAGAGAGATTCTATTCTCTTTTAGATCCAGATTTGAAGAAAAAATTTATGAAACAAGTATGTGATTCCATCACATATTCAATTTCAGTATATGAAGTAGATCCTAGAGGTTTATATTTTATGCATGCATGATGTAGATTAAAAGATATTTTAATCTTTTATTCTATTATAATATTTTAAAAAAAAAAAATTTAAAACTTACATGCATGCCCCGATATTGAAATTCCAACAGTGGTATTAGAGCCACAGGTTTTATATGCATGAAATTGACATACATATTTTGAAATAAGTTACAAAATCTAATTTTTCTTAATATATAAGATATATAGATGAGTATTTTTGAATTTAAAATTTATTTTAGATTTAATTTTTAAAATATATAGTTGATATGTAAAAGCATACATAGATCTGAATTTTATTCTAAAATAGTTTTTAATTTATAATTATGTGATAGTAGATGTATCATAAATCTAAAATTTTATTTAACCTAAGTCATGATTCATATATGAGATATATGATTGCATATTTAGGTCAAAAAATTATCTTCAATATGATTCATGATTTGTATATGAGATATATGATATCATGTAATGATCTGAATTTTAGTTTAAATCTGAATTTTATATACGTATATGAGATATATATTTGTATGTTAAATCTAAAAATTAGTTTCATGATTTAAAACTTATCTTTCATGCAAAAAATTTAGATCTTAAATTTAGTTTTGAAATCTGAAATTAGTGTTTATGCATGAGGGTTTTAGTTATAGAAAAATCAAAAATTAGGTCATATAATTAGATTGCATCTAGGGTTCTTGATTTGAACATTATGGATTTAATTTGATTAAGTAATTGATCAAACCGAGTCAAGTGTTGATTAGAATTAGATCAATTAAGTTATATAATCAAGAAATTATTGTTGATCAAATCGTTTAAATCTCATATATAAAATCGATTAATCTAAGGACCTAATTCAACTCGATGGCTTAAGCATGATTCGCTTGAGCTAACCTATTTGGATCAATTGACCTATTAGTATCTAAGGTAAGTAATCGAGAGATAGTTATTTAATTGATTCTGTTCGCTGATCTGGTCAATTTATTGATGTCTAAGGAAAGCAACGGGGGGACCCCCACCGATCTTCACTTATCTGATTAATTTGGAAGATTGAGTCTTGAATAAGATTGCTTGGCATTTTGGTTTAGCCCATACCAATTAGATCAGTCATATGATAACTGATTAGATGAGATCTAAAGGTAAACCTCTCCATAAATATTAAGTCCATAGGTCTTCCACTATTGTAGATGTGCAGGCATGCTACTGGTGTTGATCATTCTCAGTTAGTCACAATGGTTCAGTTGCATCGAAAACATGCAACCACTTTATTAGCAAAGAGTTGTTCTAGGGTAAGGATGGGGTTGGGCCCAATAACTATTAGGTGAGAGACTCAATGACGGCCTTGCATCTGCTTGTGAACAGTGGGTCAGACTTGACTAAAAAGTGTGGTCAATAATTGTTAGGTGAGCCCACATGACTTAAAGATCAAGTCGCTGCAACCTTCCCTGGCTACTTTTGTTTATACCAAGAAGCTTTTCATGTCGAGCTTCGACTTTCACTCCCACCTTTTATCATCGCTCTCTTCTACTTTTTAAATATTTCTTTAGTTTCTGTAGCACTGAACTCCTTTAGATTTTTGATAGGATTTTTTTTCCTCTGTTACCTATCCGAAGTCCAGCCAACCCTTTCTCTGTTCAGGAATTTCTATACTTTTGTTGCTCCTAGATTGATTTTGATGATTACAAAGCAGATTGAAGGGATACAAATAATTTTAAAATGAAAAAGTCCTTATGCTCTTCAAGGGCAAAATCGTAATTTCACTAAAATCCTGATTTGATAGTACCATTTGGTAGAACAAATGATTTAAAATCTATTGGTGAAAATTTCATTATGTTTGGACTTATATTTTTGAAGTTATGAAGGTTTGAAGTGCATGAGTCGACTCATGAGTCAACTCATGGCACTGTGAGCTGATTGGCACGCAAAAATTCTCCTTGGCATGCTAGTTTTCTGGCTTGGCACGACCTGTGAGTCGACTCATGAGTCGACCCACAAGGCATGAGTCGACTCATGAGTCGACCCCTGCTAATTTGAGCCAAGAATTTCCAGAAATGCATTCTCTGGTTTTTGCAACAGAGGTCGACTCATGAGTCGACCCCTGAAGCATGAGTCGACTCATGAGTCGACCCCTGCGATGGGAAATGTCAGCAACGGCTATTTTTTTGCCCATTTTAATTGCCATTTATGCTTCCTAAAAATCCTCTAACGGCTCTTTATCTACCTAAATTGTTTTCTCTTGCTTCTAATGCTACAAAATGCTTAAAATGATGAAAGAAATTACAGATTAAATAGCGGATCAAACGTGAAATCAAAAATGAGAAGAATAGAAGAAATGATCCGAAATTTGCAAGAAAAAGCCTGAGATCAACGAAAAATCCAAAAAGAAAAAGAGAGAGGATCCACAATATACCAGAGAGATTGTGAAAGAGAAAAGCAAGATCTTTCAAGCAGAGAATTCTTCACGCCTATTATTTCAACCTTGATCTAGAGATCGTTCAAAGCTTTCAAGAGATCTTCAATCAACAATCAACCTCTTCTCAAGTATTCAAGCGTTCATCCACTTTGAGAAAATCCGAAAAAGGGATTCTTCATTTGAGTAAAGCTTTTATTGTTATATTCGCTCATTTAAGGAGCTGTTATTGTATTAATCTGTGCTCAAATTTTTCTTACTCTTTGTGAGTTTTTGTTCTTGTTTTTAAAGGATTTCCAAAACAAGAAAAGGTTGATCCGAACCTGAAATCAGAGTATTTTGGGTTTACTTGTACCCGAGAAACAAGTGATCTAGCTTGGGATAGCTAGTGTCGGAGTTTCCGACGTTTTGTATTCGGGTTGAATATAAAGGATAGTGGATTGAAATTCCCAAGTAGGATCTTGGGGAGTGGATGTAGGTGCAAGGTTAGCACCGAACCACTATAAATCCTTGTGTTTGTGGTGTGCTTTATTGCTTTATCTTATTTCTTTATTATATCCTTGCAATACTGCTTTAGGTAATTAATATTGATTTAAAGTCTTTGTTTTGTTCTTCATAAGTAATCAGTTGGGCTTAAAATTTTTAGAAACCCAATTCACCCCCCCCTCTTGGGTTGCATAGCTGGGCAACAAGTGGTATCAGAGCCGGTGCTCTAGCCCTTCTTTGATCTAATAATCAAAGAGCCAAAGATCTATGGCAACCCATGTTGGTACTTCTCTAGCCGAGGGGCAATCAACAAACCGACCTCCACTTTTCAATGGGTCTAATTACACCTATTGAAAAGCTCGGATGAAGATTTTCATACAAGCACTCGACTATGATATGTGGAGTATCATAGTGAATGGTCCTCACACACCCACCAAGATTATAGATGGTGAGGAGTCAACCAAACCCGAGAAAGAATGGGATGAGGTTGACAAGAAATTGGCACAATTAAATGCCAAAGCCATGAATGTTCTTTATTGTGCACTAGATGCAAGTGAATTTAATCGCATTTCTACTTGTGCATCTGCTAAAGAAATATGGAATAGGTTAGAAGTCACCCATGAGGGAACAAATCAAGTAAAAGAGTCTAAAATAAACATGCTTGTACATAAATATGAATTATTCAAAATAGAGCATGATGAATCCATAACTGCTATGTTTACTCGTTTTACTGATATAATCAATGGTTTAAAGAGTCTTGGCAAATCTTATACTAACAGTGAACTTGTAAGAAAGATTCTCAGGTCACTGCCAAGAACTTGGGAAGCCAAGGTGATTGCCATCCAAGAAGCAAAGGACTTGAACACTCTACCTCTAGAAGAGCTTCTTGGATCCTTGATGACTCATGAACTTAGCATGAAGCAACATCAAGAGGATGAAGTCAAAAAGAAAAGAACCATTGCCCTCAAATCCACAACTTCGCCTGATTATGAAACGGATGACTCTGAAGATGAAGATCAGGATGAAGAGATGGCTCTCATCACCCGAAAATTTAAGAAGTTTCTAAGAAAAAAGAAACAGGGGATGAGAAAGAAATTCACAAAAGGGGATCAAAGCAAAGAAAAGGAGAAAGATCAACCCCCTATATGCTACGAGTGCAAGAAGCCGGGACATTTCAGAACCGAATGTCCACAATTGAAGAAAGGTCCAAAGAAGTTCAAAAAGAAGGCAATGATGGCGACCTGGAGTGCGAGTGATGACTCAAGCTCCGACGAGGAAACCTCAACAGAACAAGCCAACCTGTGCCTGATGGCACATGAAAATGAGGTAACTTCTGAATCCACTAGTGAATTTACTTTTGAAGAATTGCATGAAGCATTCTATGATTCAATTGATGAATTAAAGAAATCAGGAAAGAAAAACAAAGAGCTGAAATTGAAAAATCAGTCCTTAGTGAAACAAGCTGAAAATCTTTCAATTGAAAAATTCACCTTGATTCAAGAAAATCAAAACTTAAAGGATGAAATGAACAAGCTGAAATCTATAGTAGATAAGTTTACCTTAAGTTCAAACAAACTAAATATGATCCTTGAAAATCAGAAAGCTATATATGATAAGGCTGGACTTGGTTATAAACCCCTGAAGAAACAAAAATTTCTGAAGGATATTTATTATTCAAGTAACAAGTCTACAAATATTACTTGTTTTAAATGTGGAAGAATAGGACATAAATCATACACATGTTTTATTAACAAATATGCAAACACAAAGAAAATATGGGTTCCAAAAGGAACCATTCTGACTAACCTGAAAGGACCCAAGAAAGCTTGGGTACCTAAGACAGAAACGTGACCTTTGCTTGCAGGTGTGTCTAGCATCCCAAGAAGGAAACAGGAAATGGTATCTTGACAGCGGATGCTCGAGACACATGACTGGTGATGAATCACAATTCATCACGCTTGATGCTAAGGATGGAGGGATGGTCACCTTTGGAGATAATGGCAAAGGAAAGATCATCGGGATAGGTAACATTGGTATCACTCCCTCCAAATACATTGAGAATATTTTATTAGTTAAAGGTTTAAAGCATAACTTACTTAGCATTAGTCAATTCTGTGATAAAGGATATAAAGTAAGTTTTGAATCATCTGTTTGCATTGTGACAAGTCCTATTAACGATGGCATTAAATTTATAGGACATAGGCATGGCAATGTTTATATGGTAGACTTGAATGATTTAACTAAATTAGACATGCAATGCCTAGTTTCCTTAAGTGCTAAAATAAATGAGACTAGTTGGCTGTGGCATCGTAGACTTGCATACATTAGCATGCATTCTCTCTCAAAATTAATTAAAAAGGATTTAGTTCTCGGTTTGCCAAAACTGAATTTTGAAAAGGATAGAATTTGTGATGCATACCAATTAGGTAAACAAACTAGAGTATCATTTAAATCCAAAAACACTGTTTCAACTTCTAGACCTTTAGAGCTCTTACATATGGATTTATTTGGACCAACTAGAACCACTAGTCTAGGAGGAAAACGATATGGATTTGTAATAATTGATGATTACTCTCGTTTTACTTGGGTTTTCTTTTTAGCTCACAAAAATGAAACTTTTCAAATTTTCACTAAATTTCATCGAAAAGTCACTAATGAAAAAGGGTTTTCAATTCAAAATATTAGAAGTGATCATGGAACAGAATTTGAAAATCATGACTTTGAAAATTTTTGTGATGAAAATGGAATTGGCCATAACTTCTCTGCTCCTAGGACACCCCAACAGAATGGGGTAGTAGAAAGGAAAAATAGAACCTTAGAAGAAATGGCCCGTACCATGCTTTGTGAAAGCAACCTTCCAAGATATTTTTGGGCAGAAGCTATTAACACAGCATGTTACATTTTAAATCGTGCTTTAATTAGATAATTTTTAAAGAAAACCCCCTATGAACTTTGGAAAGGAAGAAAACCAAATATTGCATATTTTCATGTTTTTGGTTGCCGATGTTTTGTATTAAATAATGGCAAAGAAAAACTTGGTAAATTTGATGTAAAATCAGATGAAGCAATCCTTCTAGGTTACTCCTCCACTAGTAAAGTATTTAGAGTTTTCAACAAAAGAACTTTAGTAGTTGAGGAGTCCATACATGTTGTCTTTGATGAATCTAACGATCTTCCTTCAAGGAAGAATGAGGGTGTTGATGATGCAGATCCACTAATAGAAGGTATGAAGGAGATCACTCTGAAAGACTCAGCAACTCCAGAAGACAAGGATCAAGAAGTCAAACAAAATGAGAAAGGTGAAGAAATTCAAGAACAACCTCAAGGTACAAATGACTTACCCAAGGAATGAAGGTATGTTCACAACCACCCTAAGGAGTTAATAATTGGTGATCCTATGCATGGGGTAAAAACACGTTCTTCACTTAGAAATGTACTTAATCATTGTGCATTTGTATCTCAACTTGAACCTAAAACTTTTGACGAAGCTGAGAATGATCATAACTGGATTAATGCTATGCAAGAAGAACTTAATCAATTTGAAAGAAATAATGTTTGGACCTTAGTGAAAAGACCTAAAGATTATTCAATAATTGGTACAAAATGGATCTTTAGAAACAAATTAGATGAGCATGGAAATGTAATTAGAAATAAAGCAAGAGTGGTTGCTAAGAGATATAATCAAGAAGAAGGAATTGATTTTGATGAAACCTTTGCACCTGTTGCTAGATTAGAAGCCATTAGACTTCTACTTGCTTATGCTTGCTTTATGAAATTCAAACTATTTCAAATGGATGTTAAAAGTGTATTTTTAAATGGATATATCTCTGAAGAAGTATATGTAGAACAACCCCCTGGATTTGAAAATCATGCTTTTCCCAATCATGGCTTTAGTTTAAATAAAGCTTTATATGGTCTAAAACAAGCACCTAGAGCATGGTATGAAAGGCTAAGCAAATTTCTACTAAATAATGGTTTCTCAAGAGGCAATGTAGATACAACCCTATTTATTAAAAGAAACCAAAATGATATGCTAATTATACAAATTTACGTTGATGACATAATTTTTGGGTCTACTAATGAATCCCTTTGTCAAGACTTTGCTAAGCTTATGCAGGGAGAGTTCGAGATGAGCATGATGGGAGAACTCACCTTCTTCCTCGAACTCCAAATCAAACAATCAAAAGAGGGAATCTCCATCACCCAAAGCAAGTACACCAAGGAACTACTCAAAAGATTTGGAATGGAGAACTGCAAACCAATTGGCACACCAATGAGTCCCTCAAGTAAGCTTGACAAGGATGATGAAGGTAAAAGCGTAGACTTAAAATACTACAGAGGTATAATTGGTTCATTATTGTATTTAACTGCAAGTAGGCCTGATATCATATTTAGTGTTTGCTTATGTGCAAGATATCAATCTAATCCTAAGGAATCTCATTTGAATGCTGTTAAAAGAATCCTTAGATACTTAAATGGTACACAAACTATAGGGTTATGGTACTCTAAGGACTCACAAATTAATTTGTTAGGATATTCTGATGCTGATTTTGCTGGATGTAAATTAGATAGAAAAAGCACAAGTGGAACTTGCCAATTTCTTGGAGTAAACCTAATCTCATGATTTAGCAAGAAACAAAATTCGGTGGCACTGTCTACGGCTGAGGCCGAATACATTGTAGCCGGAAGTTGTTGTGCTCAAATCTTGTGGATTAAGCAATAACTCGAAGATTTTGGAATCAAACTTAATGAAACACCAATAAAATGTGATAATACAAGTGCCATAAATCTATCTAAAAATCCAATTCAACACTCAAGATCTAAACATATTGAAATAAGACATCATTTTATAAGAGAACATGTTCAAAATAAAAATGTAATTCTTGAATATGTTTGCACTGAAAATCAATTAGCCGATATCTTTACAAAGGCCCTTAGTGAGGATAGATTCTGTGAAATTAGGAGAAATCTAGGAATTCTAGATCCATTTGTCTGAAATTTCTCAATTTCCAAAGAATAGATGTCAAAAAATCTTAGAGCTCAATTTTCAACATCTATCCTGGTCCCAAAAGCTCAGATTTATCACTCTAAAAATTTATCATTGAGCAAAATTCCTTCTCCCAAAATTTCGAATTTTTTTGGAATTTATTTGCATTTTTCCTGAATTTCTGAACTTCATGAGTCGACCCCCATGAGTCGACTCAATGGCAAACTTGTAAATCCCACCAACTTTCAACGGGTTCATTGTTTTTATAAGGGTTACTGTTTGTGAGACGACTCATCTTCCCATCGTTCTTCTTCCAAAAGCCGTCTTCTCCAACTCTTCTTGCTCCAAATCCAAGGATCAATTATGAGGCAATTCTCCCTCCTACTCTCCACCAAAAATCGCCTCCTTCAAAAGGATTTTCTGTGCTTTCTCGCTTTGCTTGGTGCGGTTTGAACGTGCCCTAGCACTTCACCGAACTTCCAAAATCCACTTCCTTTCTCCACTAAAATTCCTCTTTACTCTCTTGTGATCCCTCCTCCTCTCAATTCAAGTCTTCTTGTCTGCTACCTTATTGGATATGGCTCCAAAGATGAAACTTCCCCAAAGAAGGAAATCAATCCGTGAGCCTGAGAAAATTTCCGAAAGAAAAGGCATGCTCAGTCTTCCAGTGTTCCTGATCCAGTTTCAGTACCTGCTCAAGGTCTCTCTCAATCCTCCATAAGCCCCAGTGTAAATCCTCTTTCTGATAGAAAAGTAGAAACCGGGAAAAATATAGATTTTCGGTTCTTTGAGAAAGAAGGCTTTACTTTTGCTACCAAGATCAAAAATCAAGGATGGAAACTTTATTGCTCTCTTAAGGAAGTCACCTATGTTGATCTAGTTAGAGAGTTCTACCAGAACCTAAATTATGGAAATGGGTCAGTGACTTCAACAGTCAAGGGAATTGATATCTGCCTGGATTCTAGGATATTGGGAGAAATACTTCAGTTGCCTAGTGAAGGATACTCATATATGGAACTCCCAATTAAAGAAGAAGGGATCATAATTATCTTAGGAGAAGTTTTTTCAGGAAATTTAAACAAATTGGAAGCAAAGATTTTGTCCATTGAGATGAGGGTCCTGCATAAGATTGTAACAAAACTCTTCTTTCCTAAGAGTGGTAGGCATGATTTACTATCTGGCAGAGATGTATGTGTAATGTTTCATATCATCACTCAGACCCCCCTAAACCTCCCTGCACTTATGATAGAGGCCATGAGAGAAACTTTGAACAGATGCAAGGCACACTTGCCTTATGGTATGGCCCTTACTAGAGTATTTAGGAGGTTTGGAGTTAGCTGTGAGGGGGAGACACCTACCAAGCTCTCACATGTGGACACTTTCAACCAACACAGCCTGCATCGAATGGGAATTACAAAGATTGTTGGTGGTTGGATCAAGGGCTCTGAAGAAAGAACTGAGGAGAGAGTTGAGGAAAGAGCTGAAGACAGAACTGAAGGCAGAGTAGAAGAAGAAGGTCCATCTTCTCCTGTACATGACTTTAGGGCAGCTTCACCAGATACCCAATTCATTCCTGATACTGAGGCTGGCCCTTCTGAGTTTACTAGGATGCCCACACCAGTGTATCAGCCAGAGAGCAGAGCACCTCATTCAGAGTTCAGACTGGCGGATGATCAGATCGAGCATATATCTCAGCGTGTGGCTTCTTTGCTGTCTAGCCAGTGGAGTAGTACTTCTTTTGCACCTGGAGCTACCTCTTCTGATCAGACCATTACTCCCCACATCTCCACTGTATTTCAGATGATTTCAGATCAGTCCGTCAGGATACAGCAGCTTGAGGACACAGTCTGGAGACTGACTGGAGACACAGTCTGGAGACTGACTGGCCCATCCCCAGCCACAGGAGTCTACTATTGAGGTCACAGACCTCACTGCAGAGGCTGGCAGGCTCAGAGGAGCACTAGAAGGTGGATATGAATTACTGAGGAAAGAGATCCGAGGATCGAGTGAGCATGCTACCACCCAGTTCACTGCTCTACTTCAATCTGTTTCCAGAGCACTGAACGTACTTGATTCTATCAGACTCATGGTATCAGCCCTAGCATCTCAGCATTCTCAGCCACCCAGTTCATCTCGCTCTCCTACTCGTGGCAGAGGCAGACGGGGTAGAGGACGCACTTCTGATTCATCATCTCGTCACCCTATATCTGATGACTCCGATCATTGACTTATCTTGATCTTTACTAGGTCCTAGGAGTTAGTATCTTGTTCTAGGATCTATACCTTGAGGCCATGTATTGACAATTAGCTGGTTGAATTTTATTTTTAAGAACTATGTATTGAAACAATTATGATATTAATGGAATCATCTTTTACCTATATTTCTACCTCTTTATAATGATCATATTTTGGTTATATATTTTCTTCTTGTTGAAATATTGTCTTCTTCTTGTTGTTGTTTGCTGTTGATAATTGCTATATTAAGGGGGAGCAAACATCTGTGAAAAACTCTAAAGAGGAAGAAATTAAAGAATATTTCAGAAAAAGAAAAGGAAGAGTTAACTATGTTTGATGATGTCAAAAAGGGGGAGAAATTAAACAAAAACAAAAATTGAAATTAGACAAAAAGCAAAACCCTAAATTATGAGAAAAAGGGGGAGAAATTAAATAAAAACAAAGATTGGAAGATTAAAACAAATATTGGAGAAATTAAACAAAAACAAAGATTGGAAGATTAAAACAAATATTGGAGAAATTAAACAAAAACAAAGATTGGAAGATTAAAACAAATATTGGAGAAATTAAACAAATATTGGAGAAATTAAACAAAAACAAAGATTGAAAGATTAAAACAAATATTGGAGAAATTAAACAAATATTGGAGAAATTAAACAAAAACAAGGATTGAAAGATTAAACAAAACTTTGAGAAATTTGGTATCAAAATTTGGTATCAGACAGAACTTAAAGCCATCCATCAAAAGCAAAATCATAAGTACAATGCAAATAAGTATTTTTTTATGCTCTGATATATTTCAAAATTCAAACTTACTCTGATACATCTTTTGAAATTTTATTCACCTTGATACATCTTAAGAAATTTGTTTTACTCTGATACACCCTACAATTTCTTTTAACTTGCTCTGATACATGATAAAATTTAATCCGATACAGTGTGAAGGTTTCTCTGATAAATTATAACATTTGATCCGATACAGTGTGAAGGTTTCTCTGATAAATTATAACATTTGATCTGATACAGTGAGAAAGTTTCTCTGATATATTATAACATTTGCTCTGATACAGTGTGAAATTTTCTCTGACATTTGCTCTGATACAGTGTGAAATTTTCTCTGATATATTATAAAATTTTCTTGCTCCGATACATTGTAAAATCTTTTTTGATAACATTATAAAAAAAAAAAAAATTATTTTTCTTGCTCTGATACATTGCAAAATTTATTTCTCTTCTCTTGCTCTGATATATCTTGAACTCAAAATGATCTAATACCCTTTTCAAATCTTTAAGAAAATGGACAAACTATTTTTGCATTTATATTACATGCCAAAAGAATCATACTCTTTTCAAGCATATACACCTATAATGGATTCTTTTGAAATTAATGCATTAACATAAATATTTTTGTTCAAATATTTTGTCATCATCAAAAAGGGGGAGATTGTTGCTCCTAGATTGATTTTGATGATTACAAAGCAGATTGAAGGGATACAAATAATTTTAAAATGAAAAAGTCCTTATGCTCTTCAAGGGCAAAATCATAATTTTACTAAAATCCTGATTTGATAGTACCATTTGGTAGAACAAATGATTTGAAATCTATTGGTGAAAATTTCATTGTGTTTGGACTTATATTTTTGAAGTTATGAAGGTTTGAAGTGCATGAGTCGACTCATGAGTCAACTCATGGCACTGTGAGCTGATTGGCACGCAAAAATTCTCCTTGGCACGCTAGTTTTCTGGCTTGGCACGACCTGTGAGTCGACTCATGAGTCGACCCATAAGGCATGAGTCGACTCATGAGTCGACCCCTGCTAATTTGAGCCAAGAATTTCCAGAAATGCATTCTCTGGTTTTTGCAACAGAGGTCGACCCCATAAGGCATGAGTCGACTCATGAGTCGACCCCTGCTAATTTGAGCCAAGAATTTTCAAAAATGCATTCTCTGGTTTTTGCAACAGAGGTCGACTCATGAGTCGACCCCTGAAGCATGAGTCGACTCATGAGTCGACCCCTGCGACGGGAAATGTCAGCAACGGCTATTTTTTTGTCCGTTTTAATTGTCATTTATGCTTCCTAAAAATCCTCTAACGGCTCTTTATCTACCTAAATTGTTTTCTCTTGCTTCTAATGCTACAAAATGCTTAAAATGATGAAAGAAATTGCAGATTAAATAGCGGATCAAACGTGAAATCAAAAATGAGAAGAATAGAAGAAAGGATCCAAAATTTGCAAAAAAAAGCCTGAGATCAATGAAAAATCCAAAAAAAAAAAGAGAGAGGATCCACAATATACCAGAGAGATTGTGAAAGAGAAAAGCAAGATCTTTCAAGGAAAGAATTCTTCACGCCTATTATTTCAACCTTGATCTAGAGATCGTTCAAAGCTTTCAAGAGATCTTCAATCAACAATCAACCTCTTCTCAAGCATTCAAGCGTTCATCCACTTTGAGAAAATCCAAAAAAGGGGTTCTTCATTTGAGTAAAGCTTTTATTGTTATATTCGCTCATTTAAGGAGCTGTTATTGTATTAATCTGTGCTCAAATTTTTCTTACTCTTTGTGAGTTTTTGTTCTTGTTTTTGGAGGATTTCCAAAACAAGAAAAGGTTGATCCGAACCTGAAATCGGAGTGTTTTGGGTTTACTTGTACCCGGAAAATAAGTGATCTAGCTTGGGATAGCTAGTGTCGGAGTTTCCGACGTTTTGTATTCGGGTTGAATACAAAGGATAGTGGATTGAAATTCCCAAGTAGGATCTTGGGGAGTGGATGTAGGTGCAAGGTTAGCACCGAACCACTATAAATCCTTGTATTTATGGTGTGCTTTATTGCTTTATCTTATTTCTTTATTATATCCTTGCAATACTGCTTTAGGTAATTAATATTGATTTAAAGTCTTTGTTTTGTTCTTCATAAGTAATCAGTTGGGCTTAAAATTTTTAGAAACCCAATTCACCCCCCCTCTTGGGTTGCATAGCTGGGCAACAACTTTCAAGCATCACCCTTCGACAAAAGACTGATGGTACTTCTCCCTCCAATTTGGTAGAAAGGGTTGTTGAAAGGCGCCCCCTCTTCTATCCACAACTGGAAGGAGAGGTCCTTCTACGTCCGATGTCCGATCTTGGAGCTGAGATTACCCCCTGGGGCTCTCTGAGGGATTCCGTCCGTCAGACTTCTAGCCTGGAAAGCGATGTTGGAGCATGATCCCGGCTCCTCCCATGGATCTTGGGTGCAGCAGAACCAGCAACGAACAGATATGGAGACTTCTGGACTCGATTGAAGGCCCTTTACGAAATCAGCCTGGTTGCTGTCTTCTTCATTAGCCTTTCGTTCTAGATGAAGAACGCCTCTGAAATCACTTCTAAAAAATCAAAGATCTGGTACCCAATCAGATCAGGCCTAGATCGAGGTCTTCCAATTTGTAGATCTCAAATCAGGGTATTCTAGATAGGGAAGAAGGTAGATGGAGATAGACCTTGCAGATCTATCCTGCTGCAGCCTTTCCTGTAGATCTGTTGATGGAGATCTCACCCATGCCTCAAACGACCTCAGATCAACTCTAGATCTGAGAGGGACTTGTATCAACCTCTTCTCAAGAGATTTTAAGTCTTGGACCTGATGATTGGATGGCTGTAAGAGAGGGAGAGAAGAAAATGGCTGGCAGCTGCAAGGCGGAAGGGGCTAGCGCCTCCCCTTCTTTTCTTTCCTTTTATGGACTGGCGGCAAGAAACCCTAGGGTTTCTTGCTCCTGAGGCATGGAGAATTGCTGGAGAGAGAGAGAGAAGAGAGAGAGAGAGACTTGGGAGAAAGAGTCTTGTATTCTTTTTGGCTTAATCAAACCCATACAAGTACATGTATATATATAAACACAGGGTCAAGTGACCCAAACCCAAAACTCCCTTGACCAACTCTATGGGAGATTAGGTTAACCCAAGCCTATGTACACCCATGACTTAACCTAATCTCACCTATCCTGGGTCCAGACCTGGCCCATAAAGAGTTGATCCCTTGAGGCCAACATAACCTAGACCTCAAGAACCCGAAAGGCCCACAACCTTTCAACCTAGGGTCCAACTAGCCCTAGAGCCTCCATGAAGCCCTCATGAATGATGGACCTTGGCCTTAGCCTTGGTCTCCTGGACCTTGGGCACACCACCTAGATCACAACAATCTCCACCTTGGTGTCCCAAGGCCTCAACCAGCTCCACTCTATCCATCAGCCGCATCAGCTCAACACATCTCTGAAAGCTGTCCCGTGGAAGTACCTTCATAAGTACATCAGCTGGGTTCTCCTTGGTGTGTACCTTTACCAGCTCCACCTCACCATCCTCCACAAGCTCCCTAATCTGATGATATCGAATGTCGATGTGCTTTATCCTTGCATGATATACTGAGTTCTGTGCTAATAGAAGTGCACTCTGGCTGTCACAGTGCACTCTAATGGCCTCCTGAGTAAGGCCCATCTTCGTCAACAAACCTTTCAGCCAAATTGCCTCCTTAGCTGCTTCTATCAGTCCGATGTACTCCGCCTCTGTAGTGGATAGGGCTGTGATAGGCTGCAGACTCGATCTCCAAGAAATAGGACCTCCATACAGGCTAAAGATGAAGCCTGTCGTAGACCTTCGGGTATCCACATCTCCACCGAAGTCTGCATCTACATAACTGCCAATCAGCCCTTGAGCCTCCCTGGACATGTCAGAGTATCCCACTGCACCTTCTCACTGTCCGTAGCAGATACCAACTCCAACTGAACCCGCTAGGTATCTGAATATCCACTTCAGAGCTCTCCAGTGCTCCCTGTCAGGCTGCGCCATGAACCTGCTAACCTGACTCACTGCATGAGCGATGTCTGACCTACAACAGACCATCGCATATATCAAGCTCCCAACTCCTGAAGCATAAGGAACCATCTCCATCTCCTGAGCCTCCACCTCAGTCTGTGGCACCATGGTCTTCGAGAGTCTGAAGTGACCGGCAAGTGGCAGCTCCACCGACTTTGCTCTCTTCATCTTAAACCTCTCTAAGACCTTCTGTATGTAGCCCCCCTGAGATAGATGCAGCACCCTCCGGGCTCGGTCTCTGAAGATCTCCATGCCTAGGATCTTTCTTGCTGGGCCCAAATCCTTCATCTCAAACTCCCGAGATAAGGATGCCTTCAGATCCTGCACAACCTTCCTACTCTTGTATGCTATAAGCATGTCATCCACATACAAGAGTAGAAACAGCCTAGAACCATCCTCAAGAGATTGAACATAAACACAGGGATCAAACTCGCACCTAAAAAGTCCAATGCTGCGCACATAGGAGTCGAACCGCTTGTACCATTACCTCGGCGACTGCTTCAGCCCGTACAGCGACTTCTGCAACAAACAAACCTTTCTCTCTGATCCTGGATCTCTGAAACCGGGTGGCTACTCCATGTAAATCCTCTCCTCCAAATGCCCATGGAGGAACGCCGTCTTGACATCCATCTGCTCCAGCTCTAAATCCTGAGCTGCTCCATGCTCAGCAACACTCTGATGGAAGTATGTCTGACGACGGGAGACAAGACCTCGCTGATGTTGATGCCTTCCTTCTGGGAGTATCCCTTGGCCACTAACCTCGCCTTGAATCTGATACCTCCCTGCTCTGAAGGCCCTTCCTTGTGACTGTAGACCCATTTGCAACCAATGGGCTTCTTCCCCTGTGGCAACTGCACCAATCGTCACGTCTGGTTCTGGTGGAGAGACTGAATCTTCTCGGACATCGCCTGGACCCAACACTCTCTGTCCTGACTCTCAATAGCCTCCTAATACGTATATGGGTCTCCATTCACTATCACCATGGCATATACAGCATCTCCTCGAAGCCATATCGGTCCGATTGCCTGATGGTCCTCTTGGGCTTGTGTAGGGCAACACTGATATCAGTCTTCGATCCAGCTCACTCCTACAAGACCTCTCCGCCTCAATCATCCGTCTGAGTCCTCTCCACCTGTGGAGACACCTTAGGTAGGTTCTCCACCTGAATGTCATGTCCTCCAGTAGTACCTGCAAGAGGCAAAATAAAAGAGGTAAGCTGTCCAGCAGTGCCCTGCTGGACCTCCTCCTGCTCTTGCTGCTCCTCCATGCCTGCTCGCCTCTGAAGGACTGACTTCTCATCAAAAGTCACATCCCGACTAATGATGATCTTTTTTTTCAAGAGATCCAATAGCCTATATCCCTTGACTCCTCATGGATAGCTTAGAAACACCATCTTGCATGATCTGGCGTCTAGCTTGCTCCTCTCACCAGCTCCAATGTGCACATAGGTCGTGCATCCAAATACTCGTAGATGGCCCAGCCCAACTGTCCTCCCAGACCACACCTCCTCTGGAAGCCTGCCATCCAACCTGGTGTGAGGTGATCGATTGACCAAGTAACCCGCTGCATCAACTGTGTCAACCCAGAACTCCTTTGGAAGCCCTGCCTGCAGCCTTATGCATCGTGCCTTTTCCAGAAGTGTTCTGTTCATCCTCTCAGCCACTCCATTCTGCTGTAGAGTCTCCTTAACTGAGAAGTGTCTCCTGATCCCACACTTCTCACAGTAGTCCTGGAACTCTCTGCTGGTGTACTCTCCGCCATTGTCTGACCTCAGACACTTCATGCTCCTCCCCTGCTCCTTCTCCACCTCAGCTCTCCAGATTTTGAATTTGGTGAAGACCTCAGACTTCTCTCTCATGAAGTAAATCCAGAGTTTCCTTGAGAAATCATCAATCAGAGTCATGAAGTATCTGGCCCCATTTCTAGCTAAAACTGGGGCTGGTCCCCACACATCCGTGTGTACTAACTCCAGAGGGACTGCACTGCGGGCTGTACTGATATTGAACTGAACTCTCCTCTGCTTTCCCATCTGGCAAGGCTCACAGATCTTTCCTGTAGCACCATCCTCTAGATTAGAGATGAGTCCCCTCCTGCTCAACACCCTCAGCCCCTTGTCACCCATGTGGCCTAGGCGGTAGTGCCACATCCTATAAGCCCCCTGCTGGTCCTGTGCTGCAGCTGCTGCATCAGACTCTTCGATCACCACAGATCCCTCCATGCGATAGAGGTTATTGTCCAACCTCCTGCCTCTCATCACTACCATAGCTCTATTGGAGATGTTCAGTACCCCACTTCTAGCCCTACTGCTGAAGCTGTATCCACTACGCTCCAAGTAGCCTAGTGACACTAGATTCTTTTCCAGCTCTGGGATGTGCTTTACATTTGTCAATGTCTTCACAATCCCATCAAACATCCTCACCCTGACTGTCCCTATCCCAGCCACCTTGCAAGGATGATTGTCACCTAGAGTCACTGATCCCTCTTCTATCTTGGTGTATGTCGCAAACCAAGACCTGTGTGGTGTGTAGTGATGTGAGCACGCAGAGTCTAGTGTCTACTCTTCTGTGTAATGCCTGTGACCATCTGAAACCACAAGTAGATCATCCTCCACCTGCTATCCAGCAACTGCACTCACTGATTCTGAGCAATTTCTTTCTCTCTTCTTGCTCTTCCATAGTGGACATTCTCGCTTGAAGTGCCCGAACTCGTTGCACTTGAAGCATTTCACCTCTTTCTTTCCCTTCCTGGACTTGGACCGCCCCCTGGACTTGCTTCAGCCTCAGCCTCTACCTCTCCTCTCCCCTACTGCCAAACCCTCCTGGGGAGCCCGATCTCTGGTCAACTTTTCTCTTTGCTCATTAGACCTCAGCACTGAGACCATATCCTCATATTCCAGAGTCTCCTTGCCGTAGAGCAGTGTAGTCACCAAAGAATCATATGATCCAGGCAGAGAACACAACAGCAACAGGGACTTGTCCTCCTCATCTAGCTTCACCCCAATATTCATCAACTCTGTGCACAACTGGTCGAACCTCTGAATGTAGCCAATCACATCAGATCCCTCCTATATCCGAAGACTGTACAACCTCTTCTTCAGCATTAGCTTGTTGCACATATTCTTTCCCATATACATGGTGTGCAACTTCGACCAAAGGCCCTTCGGGGTCTTTTCTTCCAGCACCGAATACAATGCCGCATCCGCCAAATATTTTTTGATCACCGAGCATACTTTCTTCTCCAATGATGCCCGCTGTCTATCTGTCATTCCCTCAAGCTTCTCATCCAAAGCCTGATCCAGATCTGCTTGCACCAGAAGATCCTCCACCCAGATTTTTCACATGGAAAAATTTTTCTTGCCATCAAACTTCTCAAAATCGACCTTCATATTGCTGCCCATAACTGGATCCAAGCCAAACAAGCAATATAAAATCATGAAGTGTAGAATATACCTTGATGGTACCTTACTGAAAATTTTCAGCACTTGGGATCTTCAACTTCTCACACTTGGAACTGCTTCCTCACCAACCTGGCTTTGATACCAACTATTGGAGCATGATCCCAGATCCTCCCAAAGACCTTGGGTGTAGCAGAACCAGCAACAAACAGATCTGGAGACTTCTGGACTCGATTGAAGGCCCTTTACGAAATCAGCCTGGTTGCTATCTTCTTCGTCAGCCTTTCATTCCAGATGAAGAATACCTCTGAAATCACCTCTAAAAAATCCAAGATCTAGTACCCAACCAGATCAGGCCTGGATCAAGGTCATCCAATTTATAGATCTTGAATCAGGATATTCTAGATAGGGAAGAAGGTAGATGGAGACAGTCCTTGCAGATCTGTCCTGCTGCAGCCTTTCCTGTAGATCTGTTGATAGAGATCTCACCCGTGCCTCAAACGACCTTAGATCAACTCCAGATCTGAGAGAAACTTGTATCTACCTCTTCTCAAGAGATTTCAGGTCCTGGACCTGATGCTTGGGTGGCTGCAAGAGAGGGAGAGAAGAAAATGGCTGGCGGCTGCAAGGGGGAAGGGGCTAGCACCTCCCCTTCTTTTCTTTCCTTTTATGGACTGGCGGCAAGAAACCCTAGGGTTTCTTGCTCCTGAGGCATGGAGAATTTTTGGAGAGAGAGGGAGAAGAGAGAGAGAGACTTGGGAGAAAGAGTCTTGTATTCCTTTTGGCTTAATCAAACCCATACAAGTACATGTATATATATAAACACAGGGTCAAGTGACCCAAACCCAAAACTCCCTTGACCAACTCTATGGGAGATTAGGTTAACCCAAGCCTATGTACACCCATGACTTGACCTAATCTCACCTATCCTGGGTCCAGACCTGGCCCATAAAGAGTTGGTCCCTTGAGGCCCACATAACCTAGACCTCAAGAACCCGAAAGGCCCACAGCCTTTCAACCTAGGGCCCAACTAGCCCTAGAGCCTCCATGAAGCCCTCATGAATGATGGACCTTGGCCTTAGCCTTGGTCCCCTGGGCCTTGGGCACACCACCTGGATCACAACAAGGGATGACCTCGAAGCCTCCAATAAGCTCGAGACCTATCCAGCCCCCCTCCTCTTTAAACTTCTAAAGGAACAACTCTTGTTCAACGTCGGCCTGAGCCCTCTTGACCCTACCGGTACTTTCATTATTATATATATATATATATTATTTTTATTTTTATTTTTTTTTTGCTTTTTCTTTCACTTATTCTATTTTTGAGCTGTGTCGATCTTCTTTTATTGCAGACATGGACACAGGTGTGGCTCAGAGGTTAGCCCAAGGTCTCAAGACCCACAAGAAAAAAGGTGCTGCAACTTAGGGGTCGGCGAAGAGAGCCAGGACAGAAGAGATGAGCTCGATCATGCCTGCTCAGGTGGCCATTACCATCGATGCCCCCATCGATGTCGAGCCCGAAGTCCCCCAAGCCTCTTCACGGAGCCCCCCGACCGAGGTTCCCGCTCCAGAGGCTCATCTCGAGGGGGCACCGGGGGCCGAAAGGAGGAGGAGGAAGAAGACCCTGGCCCGCAAGAGCTGTAGCCGCAAGGCTACCATCGAGGGGGCCAGCGGCTCTGAGGAAGATCTGGGGGAAAATCCCTTCAACAATAGGGATTTAATAAAGAGGCTGGTCGAAGGGTGTATTCTGCCCGAGGTCATCCACAGGATCGTCCTTGCTGATCCTAAGCTGCGGGTCTGGGACTCTCTGGGATCTTTTCTCGAGGTAGGTCAAAATTCACTTTTTTCTTCTTCTTGCTTCTTTACTTAGTTTACTCCTTATCCTTTATATTGACTCTCCGACCTCTCTTGCAGATTGGACACCAGCTCATCACCAATGTTGAGGCGATGAAGATCACCAAGAGAGAAGCAGCCCGGGTGGAGGAAGGTCGCCTGGCCGAGGCCACCCGCCTTGAGAAGAAGATCGTCGAGGTCACAACTCTCCAGGAGGCACTGCAGAAGGAGGGACAAATCTCATCCGATCTGAGGGCCACCCTGGAGGAGGAAAGAAAGAAGGCAGAGGCCGAGGTCTCTGAACTGAAGGCGCAGGTCTCCGAGCTGAAGGTTCAGATCCCATCCCTAATCTTGGAGGCAGGGACCCGAGCAGTGGAGGAGTTCAAGACCTCCTCTGAGATGGAGGATCTGCAGGTCCAGTTCGGCTAGGATGCCTTCATCAAGGGTTTCGAGCTCTGCCAAGAGAAGGTGGCCGGAACGTTTTCTGAACTGGACCTCAGCTTCCTGGATGAGGTGTCCGACGATGAAGCCAGACCTTCCAAAGCTGCTGCCGGTCCTCTTTCAATCGGGACCCCTTCGATCGCTGTGGCTGCCGCTACCGACCTTCCGGGGGCGTCGAGCTCCTCCACTTTTATCCCAGAGGTCCGAAATCTCTAATTTTGTATTTTTCCTTTGCAGTGACTTTTTTTTGTTCTCTTGTACTTGAAACTATTTAATTAATGAAATCAGATTCTTCTTTATAGAGAGCTCTTTTTCCTTCTTTTGCATTCTTTTCCTTCTCTTTTGTCTTCTTGCACTAATTTGAGTTGTGGGCGCTCTTGTCTCCCAACGACAGTGTCCTGCCGAAGCTCTTCCCCTACCACAGGGGATTCCTCTGAAGTCGATGATCCGAGACCTCAGAAGAAAAGTTAGTCACTTAACGAAGAAATCCAAGAAGCTGGATGACGAACTTCATCGATTGAGGAAGAGCCATTCAGAGGTCACTGTGGAGGCTACTCGATTTTGGGACCTTCACAAAAAGGGTTTCATGGAATACACCCAGAGAAAGGCCGACTTCATGGCAGAGCTTGAGGAACTCTGAAAACATGCCAGTGATCGATCTTGGACTCAGGCCTCCAAGATCAGCTCTCTTGAAGTTGAGCTGACGGTTGCATGGGAGAAAATCGGCCAGTTGGAAGGGAGCTCGTCCTGGCTCGTAACTCAAGCCGAACGTGATCGAGACTGGTCTAAAAAATTATCCAACCTTCAAAAGAAGCTACAGGATGCTGAAGCAAACTACAACGCCTATCAAGTCGGCTGGTGCAGGCAAGTGGAGGACTACCGAAGGAAGCTCAAGATGGCGATCGATGAAGTTGTCCGCCTTCAGAGGCAGCTGTCTGAGGAAGAGGCTTCGAGAGTCGGAGGGCAAAAGCTGACGATTCCACCAGTTGTACCGGGAGATGCTGCTAAGAAAGATAGAACTAGAAGAAGAAGTCAAAAACCTAAAGCAATCCCTAATAAGGACTAAAACCGAGAGCTCGAAGTCGAAAGAAGCCGAACTTCCTTAGAGCTTCTTTTATCTTTCGTTCTTCTATGTATTCTTTTTCTTTTCTTGTCATTTTTTTTTTCTTCAAAGGCTTTGTAATGTACACTTCACTAATGAAATGAAAAAAAAAAAATTTATTACCTTGTTCATTCTTGCATTAGTTGTCATTTACCGAACTTCTTTTGTCTTTTATCTTGTTCGATGTCGACATTGTTTGAAGGTTCTTGGTTGTCGCCGTGTTGATTTACCCTTTTTGTTCATGACCGTAGGTCTTTTCGAGGCCATTTGAGTTTGGTGCTTCCTCCCGATGCTCGAGCTTGGGGGCCCGAACTTCTCGTTACCTTGAGGAAGTTGATTTTTTCTCGACCTGTGTTGAGTTCATTCTTAGAGACTGAGGGTTTTTGATTAGAGTCTCATTCCTCGTTGAGACGAGGTCCCTTGTGTCTTTGATGTAGTTTGCTTTTCACTTGTCACTGGTGTAGTTTGTCACTTTTTCTTTTCATCTCTCCTTTTTTTTTATATTTGGGCGAGGGTTTTCCCTCTGCTCTTAACGGGGTCATGGGAGTGTAGAGGAGCTGTTGAGGAGGCTTTCCTCCTCATCCGATCTTGATCGATCAGATCTTCATTTGTATCAGGATGAGGTTCTCCTCCTGTTTCTGACACAGTCTATTTTAGCTCATGTTAGGATGAGGTTCTCCTCCTGTTCCTAACAGGGCTGTGGGGGCACGTAAGGGCCGTTGCAAGGGCCTCTCCCCTAATTCGATCCCTAGATAATCGGGTCTTCAACTTTGCTCATGTTAGGATGAGGTTCTCCTCCTGTTCCTAACATGATTGTGGGGGCACATAAGGGCCGTTGTAAGGGTCTCTCCCCCCATCCGATTTTTAAATAACCAGACCTTCGACTTTGCTCATGTTAGGACGAGGTTCTCCTCCTGTTCCTAACATGGCTGTGGGGACACATAAGGGCCGTTGTAAGGGCCTCTCCCCCCATCCGATCTTTAAATAACTGGGCCTTCGACTTTGCTCATATTAGGATGAGGTTCTCCTCCTGTTCCTAACAAGGCTGTAGAGATACATAAGGACCGTTGTAAGGGCCTCTCCTCCCATTCGATCTTTAAATAATCGAGCCTTTGACTTTGCTGATGTTAGGAGGAGGTTCTCCTCCTGTTCCTAACATGACTGTGGGGGCACATAAGGGCTGTTGTAAGGGCCTCTCTCCCCATCCGATCTTTAAATAATCGGGCCTTCGACTTTGCTCATGTTAGGATGAGGTTCTCCTCCTGTTCCTAGCATGACTGTGGGGGCACATAAGGGTCGTTGTAAGGGCCTCTCCCTCCATCCAATCTTTAAATAATCGAGCTTTCGACTTTGCTCATGTTAGGATGAGGTTCTCCTCCTGTTCCTAACATGATTGTGGGGGCACATAAGGGCCGTTGTAAGGGCCTCTCCCCCCATCCAATCTTTAAATAACCAGACCTTCGACTTTGCTCATGTTAGGATGAGATTCTCCTCCTGTTCCTAACATGGCTGTAGGAGTACATAAGGACCGTTGTAAGGACCTCTCCCTCCATCCGATCTTTAAATAATCGAGCCTTCAACTTTGCTCATGTTAGGATGAGGTTCTCCTCCTATTCCTAACATGACTTTGGGGGTACATAAGGGCCGTTGTAAGGGTGTCTCCTCCCATCCGATCTTTAAATAAGCCTTTGACTTTGCTCATGTTAGGACGAGGTTCTCCTCCTGTTCCTAACATGCTTAGTTTCGATTGTCGGAAGGGGCTACTCCCTGTTACGAGCTCATGCCAAAAGAAAAGATATGCAAATATGAAAGAAACTTTTATTTAAGGTAAAGTTATTGGTAATACATTCGTAGATTTTTTGAGTTCTACAGCCGTGGAAGGTCTGCTCCCCGTCGGGGTCCTTCAGAGATGGAGTTGATAATCCCAATTGGAGGTCAATCTTCAGGCTGCTCCTCCCTCCTTGGTGGCTCCAATTGCGACAGGGCCCTCGACCGATCTTTCCTACCCTCAGGTCGGCGTCGAATGAATCTGTCAAGCCGACCTCATCTGATGAGCTCCTCGATCTCATCTCGAAGCTGAATGCACTCCTCCGTGTCGTGGCCGTGGTCACGATGATAGAGGTAGAACTTGTTAGGGTTGTACTTTTCGGGGTGTGTGTGCATCCTCTCCGACCTCGACAGCTGCTCCCTGACCTCCATCAGCACTTGAGTTTTTGATGTGTTGAGAGGAGAGTAGCTGTGGAATCTTCCTGGGAGAGAGCCCTTTCAAACTCTGCGATCCTGGCTTCTCTGCCTATGAGCCCAAGGAGGAGTCTGGACATGCTTGTGTCCGGAGGGAGTTCGAGAATGTGGCCGAGCTTCACTCGGTCCTTTTTTAACTGCGGGCTTGCTGGAGTCTCCCACCTGTCGCTCCTTCGCAGCCTCCTCATCCTTCATCTTGAAGGCTTCATCTGCTCGGGCATATCCTTTCGCCCGAGCCAGCAAATCAACAAAGTTCCTGGGGTACTTCTTCTCCAGAGAAAATAGAAGATCGTTCTTTTGAAGACTGCCCTTCAGGGCGGCCATCGCGATCGATTGGTCTAAGTTTCGGACCTCCAACACTGCGATGTTAAAATGGTTGACGTAAGCTCGGATGGATTCTCCCTCCTTTTGCTTGATGTTGATGAGGGACTCTGAACCTCTCCGAGGATACCGACTGCTGATGAAATGAGCAACGAACTGGTGGCTCATCTGATCAAAGGAGAAGATAGTATCCGATTTCAGTGCTGAGTACCAATTTCTTGCTGCTCCCTTCAAGATAGACGGGAAAGCTCGGCACAGGATGGCGTCTGGCGCATCATGGAGCAGCATCATTATCTTGAAGGCCTCTAGGTGGTCAACCAGATCTGAGGTCCCGTTGTAGCTCTCAAATTAGGGGAGCTTGAAGTTCGACGGGATTGGCTCCTACATGATCATTTGAGAGAAAGGAGGGTCAGTGCAGATGTCCTCACCATAAGCAGTGGGGGCATGGTGGAGCTCTTCGATCAGTCGGTTCATCTCCGAAATCTTTGATCCAGGAGGTCCTCTCGACTGTGAGTCTCAAGGGTCTTCTGGTGGAATGAAAGTAGGGACTCTCCGGGGGTGGAATCGTGATTGGATGGTGGGCTCACCGCCTTCTGCTTTTCCTTTTCGAAGAAGACGGGGCGACTTGCCCAAGTGGTCCGTCCAGTCATCGAATTCTGAAACTCCGACGATGCTCTTTCCAGCCGCACTGATGCCTGCGACTGCTATGGCTGCTGCCGCATGGCCTGCACTACTTCGGTGAGACCCCTGACCTGCTAAACCAGCAAGTCAAACTACTCTATGCCGACTGCCGTTGTCGGAGGAAGGGTTGTCTGCAAAACTAGAGAGGAGGCTGGAGCTTGCGGAGCCCACTAAGATCTGGCCACAGAGGCCGTGGATCGCCTGATGGATGCCTTTCGGGGAGGCATCAGGTGGAGATCTGGTAGGAGAAGGAGAAGAAGATGTCGAAGAGGTCGATCGGAGACAGTCCCGTTGAGCACTCTTTTAAGAACAAGGGTACTGTGAAGGTACACGCCCTTCCTATAGCATCAATTCTGTTGGTGCAGAATTCCGCTGATGTCGAAGAAGCTGGAGTTGAGATGATCGTGGCCGCCGTCAGGACCTGCAAAGGAAGTTTAAACCGGAGTTGGGGGTGCTCCGGCAAGACCCTCCGATGCTCAAGTCAGTACTCTGCTTCAACAGAAATAGAGTGCTCAAATGGAATTTTGACAGAGTTTCGAGATAGAGTTTTTAGCTTAGAGAAGAACGTATTTGGGGTGTTCTTTTTATAGATGGAGAGCGTAACTGATTGACAGCGACATCTGTAACCGCCTGGTAGTGGGCTGTTCAGGGCCATACAGAGTTTGTTACAGAGAGTAGTGGCATCAGGGGGCCGTTCAAGGCCATGTGGAGTTTGTTACGGAGAGTGGAGTGGTGTCCATTGTCGTGACTTGCCAGAGAGTGGTGAG
The DNA here is from genome assembly GCF_000442705.2 of Elaeis guineensis. NCBI lineage: Eukaryota > Viridiplantae > Streptophyta > Magnoliopsida > Arecales > Arecaceae > Elaeis > Elaeis guineensis. The sequence goes on from NC_026005.2 coordinate 39,487,542, forward strand.
CCACACAGAATCCGTTATAGAGAGTGGAGTAGGATAGTGGCCATTGTCGTGACTTGCCAGAGAATTCGGATCTGTCAGCTAAAACTTGGCTAGGATATTTGATGGAGCGAAATGGCTCTCTGTCTCATCGATCTAGGAGAAGCTCGGATGTTTTCGAGGTTGCTGACGGGTCTGCTGTTGTTGGGTGCCTAGAGCGCTGATGCTACAGGCGGGAGTCATCTGTTGTAGAAGCTCGGATGGGGACTTTCTATTGGGGAAGTCCAGTTTCATGAGGAATCTGACAGAGGGTCGGTCGATAGTGGACTGCGGATGGTGTTGGGGAGGTTCATCCGTTGGGAGGGTCTGGAGGATTATGTGGAAGTTCGATTGGCATTGCTAAAGTCTGACTGCTGGAGCCCGTCTGTTGTAGAAGCTCATCCGGAATCCATCCACTATGGAAGTTCAGACGGAGTCTGATTCTTGTAGAAGGCTGAAAGGAGGCCGCATATTGTAGAAGCTCAATCGAAGATTGATTGTCATGAAAGCTCGGAGTAGTGACCTGGCCGGTGGAGCCTGTCCCATTGTAGAAGCTCGTTTGGGATCCGTCCACTGTAGGAGCTCGACTGAAGTCTGCCTGTAATAGAAGTTCGGAAGAAATTTTTTTACAGTAGAGGCTCGGATGGAATTCACTTACAGTAAAGATCTGGAGTAGACTGCCTGCAGTAGGAGTTCAGAGTAGAGATCCGGCTAGTGGAGCCCTTTCGTTGTCGAAATCCATTTGCGATCCATCCACTGTAGGGGTTCGGCTGAAATTTGATTCTCGTAGGAGCTCGGATGGAATCCGAAAGGTGGTCGACCGTTGTAGAAACTTAGATGGAGTCTGATTACTGTAGAAATCCCATTGTCAGAGAAGCTCGAACATTGACGAAGTCTGAAAGAAGTTCGGAGTAGAGTCGTCCGTGGCCAGAAGAAGTCTCGAAGGGATTCGGAGAATAGTTGATCACTGTAAAAAATCGGATGGTAGTGAAGCCTAGAGAGCATTTGGAGCAGTCCAGTAGATGAATGGAGAAGCTCATTGTTGGAGAAGTTCGGATGGTATTATGGAAGCTCGGATGGTCGAGGGAGTTCAAAAAGATGCCACACAAGGTCGGAAGCTGGAAAAGCCCTGAAAGGGTCGGCCTTTTACAAACTTCGACTGGGGGGGGGCTTTTGTGGTTTCTTTTATGCATGCAAGATACCAAAAGAAGAGTTCTTCATGTGAAGGGGCTTGGGGCATTGGTTCATGATGTGAAAAAGAGGAGAGTCCTCTCTCTTTGGGTTAGCACAAAAATTGAATTCTAGGTTTTGGTCCTCAGGATTTGGGAAGAGAGAAAAATATGAAGAAAAATTATTTCTTCTCTTTTCTTCTTTCATATTCTCATATCCTCTGGAAGTTCATCTTTAACTTCTGACAAGATTTTAGAGATTTGAAGAAAAGATCTAGATCAACCAAGAAGAAGGTCTTCGTGCGAGCTAGCACTCCCGAGAAGACCAATCAAATCGGAGCTTCGAGTGGACTTTTCATAGAGGCCGGACATGTGTGCGGTTGTGAGCAACTAGTAAAAATCTCCTTCATCATGTCTCTCAGTAGTGATGATCATCGATCCACACAAAGGTATCAAGTTTTGAACTCAGATTACAAGTAGATGTGATCTATTGCTTACATGCATGCATGCTGATTTTATCTTTAGTATTTTTTTAGATTTTATATGTAACATATCATGTCATAGATTATAGAGTAAGTTGATTTGATGATTAAATCATATGTATATTAGATTAATTTGATTAATCTAATTATCTTCTACTGTAATTTATTCAAAAAGATTTTGAAATACATGCATGAAATCACCTACATTCATCAATAATTTCAGTTTGTGCGATCAACCATTAATTAAATTTAGATCTAAGATATCATATATCATATCTAAATTAAATTAAATTTTAATTTTAATATGCACATACAGCATGTCATAATGAATCTGACTCGGATATCACTGTTGAAAAATATAGATATTTCATGTATGTATTTCAAAAATTTTTGAAATAAATCACAGCAGAAAGCAACTAGATTAATCATATTAACCTAACATGCATATGATCTAATCATCAAATTAACCTACTCTAGGATTTATGTCATAATATGTTGCATATAAAATCTAAAAAATTTAGAAGATAAAATCTGCATGCATGGATGTAAGTAGTAGATCAAATCAACATCTATCTGAGTTCAGAACTTGATACCTGAGTATGGGTCGACGATCGCTGCTACTGAAAGACATGGTAAAGATGATCCTTATTGGTTGCTCAAAAGTGCACATGTGTTCTACCTCTATGGAAGGTCCACTTGAAGTCCGATCTGATCAGTCTCTTTAGGAGTGCTAGCTCGCATAAAGACCATCTTATTGGCTGATCTGGATCCTTTATTCAAATCTCTCAAATATTTTTAAAGATTGAAGATGGACATTTGGAGGAGTTGAAGATGTAGAAGAATAAATAATTTTTTTTCTTATTTTTCTCTCTTCCCAAACTCTTAGGACCAAACCCTAGAAATCTAGATTTTGTGCTCACCCAAGGAGAAGAGGACTCTCCTCTTCTTTCATGGCATGAACCCATGCCCCAAGGCTTCTCATCGTGAAAAGCCTCTCTCTGGTCTCTTACACACACAAAGAAGAAATAAATCCTCTTTTTACTTGGCGTGTAAGGAAGTTGGGTGAAGAGTCCAACAATGTTTGGACTCTTCCATTAGTTGTCGCCTCTCACAAATTCCATACCATAAAAACATGGGATGCCCCCTTTCAGATTTTTTCATGGTAAATCAGATCTTTATTTGATTTTCCATGTTGAAAACTTCCTCAAAATGTTGCACAAAAGAAAGGAATAAAAGGGAGTGTGTGGCAAGGTCTATCGATAAGGTCAAACCTTATCTTATATGACAACCAATTCAAATTAGATTTGAACATACCATAAGACACCAAATCTTACCCATATTTGGATATGAGAAAGGGACAGTGGAAGACATTTTTAGCATGGAGAAATCTCATGCAAAATACTTTTTGGTGTGAGGAATATTGGTGTTAAAATTTTGTGGCGCATGGAAGAAGAGTCCAACATTACATGGACTCTTGGTTTCCTTATTTGACTCTAAACTAAATCACATTTAGTTAACCCCAAATAAATAGATAAAATTCAATCTAATTAGGTTCATAATTTTTTAATCAAATTTTAATCAAATTAAAAATTGATTGAACCAAAGTTTTGATCAAATCAAGGATAATTCTCCCTTAGCGATTAGGTCATCTCACAATCTAGTCAGGTCAAGCCTAATTGAATCTAATTCAATTAGATTTTATCTAATCCTCTTAGCTCCATCAAATTGAGCTAGTCAGTAATCTAATTAAAAATTAATTCTCTATTAATTTACTAAAATATGATGAATAAATTTATTACAATTTTTGCATAAGGTTAATCATCAATCGAATTGATAATTAAATCTTTGAACGATTCTCAATCGTTAATCAGTCACATGATCAGTTAGAAACTTCTTTTGAGTGTGACCCCATAAATTTGAACCTAAGTCGATAGCATAGGAATAAATTTTTGAATCAATCGATATAACCATCTAGCAGTGGGATCCGACATCCAGATAGATCAAATGATGGTGAAGCAATATTCAAGAACCTATCGGTGTATGGTTACTGTATTGATAGAAAATTATTATGGTTTCGTACGTGAAGTTCAAATTTTTTTTTAAACATGAAGTAATGAAAGTAAATAAATTAAAATAATTTTAATTTACACACATACTAGATCTAATCTGAAAATCATAGTTAGGATCTTGATACGAACATTCAACCACGATATGAAATCTGAAAAAAAAAATAAGCATTAGTGAAAACAAATCGGAGATCAAATCTCCATACCTCAGATCCTGCGGATATTTCAGATTCTGATCATAGCCACGCACGCATCTGGCCTCTGCTGGAATCCACATAGAGACATCTGATCAGAGCATCAAGATCATCGGTGTGCTAGTACCTTGCAGATCTCACTACTCATCTTTGGATCTAGATCTCTTCTTCCAGATCTTGAAGAAGGAGATCGCTGCGTGAACTTTTTCACGCAGATCTGATGAGATCTGAACCAGATCACTATGAAGAGAATAAAAATCTTTCTTCTTCTCTTCTTCTCTCTCTTTTCTCTTCTTAAATCTGATCTCTATCAGATCTAGGCATTGGATGAAGGGGAGAAGGGAAGAGGAGGCATGGGGAGAGAGTTGTGATGTAAGAAAAAAAGCCACCTCACATCTCTCGCATCAAAAGAAAACTTCATGCACCCCCTTTTTAATTTTTGTCACACACCTCTTCTTATCCCATGCACAACACTTTCTTAACACCCTAAAAGATCAAATCTTATTTGATCTAAGGTGTTGAAATAAAATCAAAAATTGGAAAGGCGTGGAGATAAGGTTGCATTGCAAGAAAGAAATCAACTCTCATAATAAGTGCGCATCCCACCTTCTCTTAATTTTTGTCACACAAAAATAATTCCTTACATACCCAATCAGATGAAGTTTATTTTATTTTGAATTAAATTCAAATAAAAAAAAAATAGAAGAAAAAAGAAACCCAGATAAGGTGGGGCACCAACTATTAGCGCCCCCTCCCCTTTCATGTGTGCTAAGAAATAAGGATGAGAAAAATAACACCCCTCTTCCCTTCTTGATGTGATTTTTGAAGAGAGAATCCTAGAGAACCTAGGCTCTTCGAGTCAAGATTCTTCTGGTTCAAGTTGGTCTTAATCGGGTTCAAATCGAGTCTGAAATGAGTCAAATTCGAAAAGGCTATCAAGCCTAATCCAATCAAGCTTGAAATCCAAATTAGATTTGGATAATTGAACCCAATTAGCATTAAACTAAATTAAATTAAATTAAATTAAATTTGATTTAAATTAATTAAAACTTGATTCATAATTTAATCAATCTAAAAAAATATATAATATTTATAATTAAATCCCTACGCTAAAATTAGCAGCTGCCAAAACTGTAATGATTATACATTAGTAGTTTTTAAAATTCAAACTATCAATCCGATTGATAATTCGAATATGATCCAAGCTATTGATCAGGTCATGCTCTTTTTGTGTGTGACCCCTTAGGTTCTATTCTGTCTGGTAGTGAGACATACCGTGATCTCCATCACAGTATCATTGAAACTCTTTTCGATGGGCTAGAATGATTCTAACTCACCTCAACAAAGATTGTTGATCCAAAAATGATCTTAATGAGTTCTCATGATCCACCAGTGATATTTAGCAGCATATAGTAGCAACCCAATAGAATAGAAAAGTGAACTCTTAGGTACAATTATCATGTGATACAATCCCTCTATCGTGAGTTCTGACTTGACGGAGGTCAAGAAAACCTCATCAAATTCTATCGTCAGTCATATGCTAGATTGGCTCAACTTGAGTTCATCTGTGAATCCTATGAAAACTCTTTTTCAGTATTCACTGTTACTCTGACCAGAGATTTTTTGAACTCAATCTTACGAATCGCATAGGACTTCTCCTTTTTTACCAATATCGATAGATTCTATCTAGGTGTATCCTACTCCAAACAGTGAACCTAAACCTACAATAGCCAACATACATAGCAAGAACTGGCTAGGGATCAAAGAAATGTGCAATCAAACTAAGTAGCCTCGCTGTGAATAGCCAACACACCATAGGTCAAAGGATCAATTACACCACTGCAGCATCGAAAAAGACCACTGACGAGCGAGTAGACATCCAAGTGGATTCTTATATTGGTCACGCTCAGTACAAGTTGTTCTCTAACAACCACTTGCACTCTCACTCCAGTGTCTCTACACCACAAACTTGAGACTCATCTACCCAAAAGGGAGGTGATCCATGCACTGATCTTGAATGGATTGATCACTGTCCTCCATGACGATCTTTTGATCAGAATCATTTAGAAATTAATCATTAATGATGTATGTCTCAAATTCTCAACACCTTAAGAATATACAAAATTATCTTTATTAATTTTTAAAATAAATCATGGATATATATGACATGATTGGTTATAAAGACTGTCCATCAAGTATAAAATATATCCTAAAAAAAATATGTATCAACCAAGATTGACTTCTAGGGCACACATCTAATAAACTCCCACTTGCACTAAAGCCAATCTATGATATACCTGAGCCCTATCTTCTGAAGACAAGCTTCGATGTTTAGCTGGCTAAGTGACTCGAACCTACCATATTTCATGTGGAGTTTACTCTCTTTACCTTCATATATTTCTACTTGAGGTAATCCTGATATTCCTGCTCTATGTGCATGGACTTCTAATGAGACCTTGACTCTTTAGCAAAGGCTATGGACCATTATCTTTGCAGTACAATGTCATAGCATCGAATGGTATGACATCTAGTTCCATAACTATCATAAGAACCAAAACACATCTTGCACATTTACAGCATATTCAGCTTCCATTGATCGATTGCTTGGAATCCTTCCAATATATCGAACCAACATAACTCAAGAATACATGCTAATATAGATATTCTACCATCAGCATCAGTGTATCCTCCCACTCTTAGCTCTAACTCTTTTTCAAAGATGAGGAATGATCCCTTAGTGCTTCTCAAGTACTCAAAAATATTTTTACAATAATTCAATTCTCCCAGTCTAGATTTGACAAATATCTACTCGTGACTTTCACAGCAAGATATACCAAGTCAAGTACATAGCATGGCATACACCTATGCCCGAGAGGATAACGGATCCCTCTTGGAGATTTCAATGCGAAACCCTTTCAGCACCTCTTCTATATACTTGTCTCTGAAAAGCAAACATCCTTTTAGGATCTATCTCTATAAATCTTTATTTCTAGAATGTTTGACCTAGGTCTTTGAAAAAAAAAATTATATATAACTACATCATAATCGATGTCAGTATGGGACCCTCCTACTGACCTTCATGTAACTACATGATTCCTCACATCACGTCATTGTAGGTTTTTGGGATCATCCCTATATTCCCAATCTCCCTCGAGAAACACTTTCTCTGAATTTTTTTTAAGAATACCAAGTACCTTTCTAAAGGATGGAAGATCCTACTAGATCTATGAGGTAAATGATTTACTATATATACTGGCTCATCTTAAATAGGTTGTACAGGTCCTGTGACTTGTTATTCTTTAGAATTTTTTTTTTGATTTCATCCTCCCACTATTTTCAAGAAAATAGTATGATTGCTCACAATCATATTATGAACTACTGAAAAGAAAAAGTGACATCCCAACCCTTTTAGGATACCCCATAAATGATCTCTCACAGACCTATTCTCTAAGTTTCTACCATATCATTCTCATATAGTGTGGTGAAACCAACTTTAGAGGAAACCTTAACATTCATAATGAATCAAATCATATCTCATACAGTGCCATCACTTCTCACAGATATCCCATTGAGCTGAGGTGTATAAGAAGAATTCTATCATGAAACTATGCCATTCTCTTTAGATAATCGATAAATTTTTTATTTGGTATTGCATTCTTAATTTGATCGAAGTACCTTTAGAAATTTTTTGATTTATCCTTTTTACTTCACATCAGAATTTCTTTGAACTTTTCAAAGTCCTTCAGATTTGTATCTCACATACATATACCAATACCATGACTGCTCATTGGTAAAGGTGATGAAGTAGTGATAACCTCCTAGTCTGGCTCATCAAATGGGCCATGCACATCATATATGTACTAGGATAAATATCTCAATGGTCTTACCCCTTTAACCCATAAAGGATAGTTTGGTCATTAATCCTCAAAGAGATGATTTATAGACTAGATATGACTTAACAATCAATGAGTCCAAATATCTATTTTCTCCAGTTGGCAAATCATTTCTTCTCATACATGACCTAGCCAAAGAAACCATCTATATATTTTAAGTTATTTGGTTATGGATCTCTTAGATCCAATGGCATTCACTATTTACTCAAATAAGTTCATAAATGCACTACTATGCAAATAATCAAGAACTAAATCCAAACAGTAATCACTGAGATTAGGTGCTCACAGCTTTAGTGCATCATTTGCACCATTGCTGACTCAAAAGAGTCACTTCACCTTCTCTCAGTCTTCTTCCTTCCTTAGATCTTATATTAAAGTGCGTAATATGCACTAGAGTCTAATGAAAAAGAAAAAATTATAAGATTAATTTTAAGCAATTCGACATACCTTCCAAAGATATGTAAATATTTCTTTAGGTTCTCCAAGTATATACTTCTAAACTTTTCAAAGTCCCTTAGTTACCAGCATATTAATCAATTCAGTTAAGATGCTATAATATTTATTCATATAATAGTTTAACAAACTACTCGTATAAATCAAAAATTATAGGATCAAATTTATTAGTAATTTCTTATACATGATCATGTTAAGCCTTTCAAGCTCTTCAATATCTTTGATCATCAATCATGGACAAACTGCCCATCACGCATCTCATGCACTGTGCGATTCTGATCATCTCACAACTATTGCAGATGAATCAACATGTCATTGACAGCCTACATATCTTTATGCATACATTAGATTTCATCAATTATGGAGTCTAATTTATAGCACCTAATCTAATTGTCAATGTCCAACCATTTGTCAAGTACAGCTCGTTGACCATAGATTGGACAAGCTGATGACATTGGGTTAACCTATCAAGAACATGGTTTAATTTCTAAAAGCTAAGAACTATTCTTAAATTTTTGAGCTAAAATATATAATTGATTTCGGTTAAGTGGTTAATATCTAAGATTCGAGCTAGAGGATTTGAAGAATTGATCATAAAGAGTAAAGATTTAATTAGAAGATTATACTTATAATAGTTTGTTCTAAGAACTTTATAAACAAACAAAAGGCTCTCACTAATTTTTTGAGTCTCTCACACTCCTTGGGTGGAGAAATAAAAATTCTAACATGATAAGTGGTTCTAATGGGTGCTATGGTCCCATCAATGTACGGCACCTCACCTAACAGTTAATGGTAACACATATACCAATGCGTAGATAACTTTTTATCCAGATGCTTCTCCAAAGCATGTTGCAGCGACTTGATCTCTAAGTCCTGTGGCCTCACCTCACAGTTATTGGTATATTTCTTAGTTAAGTCTGACCCACCAATCACCAGTGAGTACAAAGTCATCATTGGATCTCTCACCTAATAATTATTGGGCCCAACCCCATCTTTACCTCGGGGCATCTAATGCCAGTAGAGTGGTTGTACCTTTTTGATGCAACCGAACCACTATAACCAGTCGAGAACGATCAACATCGAAAAAGGCACCTACATCTTTATAACAGTGGAAGACCAGTACACTTAATATTTAGTGAGGAGATTTAGATTTAGATTTTTTCTAATTAGTCACATACATCTGATGTAATGACTAATCTGATTTGAGTCAGTATATTTTATGTCTGACCAACCTAGTTGACATGGGTGAACTCGGGTCAACAAGCAACCTAATATAAAACATAATCTTCCAAGATGGTCAGATAAGTGAAGATGAGTGGGGGTCCCCCCATTGCTTTCTTTAGACATCAATGAATTGGTCAGGTCAGACAATGAAACTAATTAAATAACCACCCTCTAACACTGGCCTTAGACACCAAATTGGTTGATTAGAATTAATTAGGTTAACCTATAAATTTGGGCTCAAATCATTGAGCCAAATTCGATCTTGACTTAATTAATTCACATCATATGTGAATTAATTTGACCAACTACAACTAAATTCAATTTTGAGCCCCTTTGACCTAATCCCAACCAACTCTTGATTAGATTTGATCAACTACTCAAAATCAGAAAGAGTTCTAATTTGATCTAATCAATGATTCTAGTTGTAGTTTAGTCTCTAAACCTAATTTGTTCAACCCATACCCGAAGTCCATGTGTTTTGCATTGAAATTTAGATCTTAAATTTATAATTTTAGATCTTATTATTGGGAATAGTGTCCCAAAGCCAATCATCAGCCTGTTGACGGTTGTGCTCATTTTTGTATTTATACATGAATTATGAATTAATAAAAATTATTTTGACATTTTTCATCACAAAATATTTCATCTTCTAATGAACTCCTATGTTGTGGTGAAGTCCTTAAAACTATTTAGACTCGACAAACGAGGATTTATCGTTTAGTCCTTAAATCTGTTCGCGATCAAATGATACGTTGTTACCAAAGACGACAACGTTTATCAAGCATAGATCGTTGTATGCCATATAGGTTGGTTGTCCTCTTAACCAATGAGTATGGAGACACTGGTATGGCATACAGCTGAGATATAATGGTACATCTGCACTGAACGTGACCGACTCCGGAGCTATTTCTGCTGTCAAGATTTGCTCCGATGGAACATGGGTATAAATATCCCTCCGACCTGAGATCGCCACGGTGACTTGCAAGCAACTCACTGCACTTAGGCACTGGACTACCTGAATTTTTAATTCAGTGCTGGAAGGCTGCTGGGTGTAGTCAAGTACTTGACTTGTCGGTGCGTGTGTCAAGATGGGATTGACCACTCTAATTTAGGAGCTGTGTACAGTCATATTTCAATTTAGCAAAATCTTGACCAGGGTAGTCCTTGTGATGAGTCACAAGACTGTTTGAGTTGAGCACGATTCGGATGATCTGATCAGGGTTGACTGTTTAACCCTGAGTCATCCTAAACACAGGGGTCAAAAAGATGAATTATACAGTAACCTTATTCATGTAGGTTTTGAATGTTGTGATTGTGACTTTTCGACCTATCCAGACGTCGGGTACCATTACTAGATGGTCACTTCGATTAGTACAGAAATTGATTCCTGTGCTACCGGCTTAGGTTCGAACCTGCAGGGTCACACACATTAGAGGTTCCTATCTGATCTGATGGCTGATGTAGAATCCTACATGTTTGAAACTCAGTGATTGAGAATCAGGATTCTCTGATCATGAGTTCCATACATTATGGGTACCGGGGTCAAGAGTCCCACTGGTTGGGACTTTTCGATCAGGGTTACATATCGATGAATTCTGATGCCCGATTACCTATCGAATTTGGACTCAATATTTATGAGAGGTTTAATTAGTGATTTGATTGCTAATTAACTCAATTTGATTGAGTAATTATTTTTGGATCAAGTCCAATTGAATTGGATTCAGTTGGATTTGACCCGATTAGATTAAGAGTTGACCTAATCATCGAGATGGTTTGGTCCCTGATTTGATCAGGGGTTGGGCTTAGTCAATTCTTGATTTGATTAGGATTTTATTGACCCTAATTAAGTTAAATTTAAATTAATCTAATTGGACCTAACTTATTTGGTTCAATTAGGTTGGTTTAAATAATTAAACCACCTTGACCCAATCTCCATGCGCCACCTCACTTCCATTGCACCCATTTGAATTTATGAGAAGGAACTTCTCATGAATTTTTTCCTCACGCCAAGCCCTCTCCACACCCCACTTTAATGTGCCAAATGAATAGATAAGGATGATTGGTTGGCCATTCAAATTCAAAATAAAGTTTGAATTTGAACAAGCAATCAATCTTTGCACCTTATCCCTTTTTTTACGCCCCATTTATTACATGAGAAAAGGTTTCTCATGAAATCACTCCATGCATAATTTAAGCCACGCCTCATGCCTTTAGTGGATAAGGGATGAGTTGGTGTTCATTTAAATTCAAAATTTGATTTGAATTCAAATGTGCAATTACTCATCTTTATCCTTTCTTTTGGATAAGACGTTTGACGTTGTTATAAAAGAAGGAGAAGAGTAGGACGTGCAAGAAGAAGATTTTTGGAGAAAAATTTTGGGGCGTGAGATGTCTTGTGCGTGAGAAGAAAGTCCATATCCTTCCAAGAGAAAAAGAAAGAAAAGAAAGAAAAGTGGGTGCAAGGTTTTCGGTGAGTTCCCTAGAGTTTAGCCTGGGGTTCGGAAAGTGAGAAAGTGAGCTACGAGTGTCGTGAGCCCACAAAATCTCAGAGAGATCTTCAACATCCTCTCAAGCATGTCTGTTGATGATTTGAAGCATCCAAAGAATCGACAGACATCGATCGAAGGAGTTCGATCAGCATCGACCGTCAAAAGGGCTCTACAACGAGCTGGCACTCGTGAGGAGTCGATCAGATCGGGAGCTTCGTGTGGACAATCCACAGAGGTCAGACACGCTGTGTGGCTGCATCGCAATGATCAGACTCTTCTGACGGTGATCAGATTGCGGCGATCTACTACCTGTACAAAGGTAGTTTCTGAACACATTATAGTAAAGTATTTACTGTTCGAATTTGAATTTCAAATTTAAATAAATGCATGCTATATATCATATTTAGATCCTAGTGTAAGATAAATTTATATTAATTAATTATATTAATTAATAATTTTCACTGTAAAATAATAATTTTAAAAAATTTTTAAAATTACCATTTTACCCCTGCACTGAATTTCTCCACACTTATAATTTTAAATCTTAATTCTCAGTTAAGTATATTATGTATATGAGTTTAGGTTTAGATCTTAAAATATTTTCTAATCTAAACTATTTATGTTGTATCTTATACAATATCGCTATTTGCAGAATCGAGTCGATTCATCTTGGCACATGAATCGACTTGTCACAGTGAGTCGGCACAATACTGAGACAAACAAAAATCTGTAGACCTAACTTGTACAATTGAGTCGGCTCATCAGCAAATGAGCTGATCTACCAGGATCTTGAGTTGACTCCAACAAAAATGAGTCAACTCACCAATCACTCGAGTCGATCTATTGAGAATCGAGTCGACTCCACAAGCATACTAGTCAGTTTCATATTTTCATGCAAACAGAGTCTAAGGTTTTGGATCTAAGATTTTACAGAAATTAAGTTTTAGATCGGATATCAAAATAATATATCAAATATAATATTTTAGCAATCTAAAATATATAAAAATATATGTATAATTTGATTTAAATTTAAAATATGTATCATATATAAATTTTTTATTCACTATTCATCTTCATGGGAAATATCACAGTTGGCATCCCTATACGTCATAAGAGAGAACCCATCGAATGGGCAAAAGAAGGACTTTAATCCCTTCATCATCTTATGACCGGATGGCTATGGTGACTATCCCAATTCGATTACTATGCTACTAAGAATTTAATCTAACATATCACATATATAATCAATTAAAAATCAAATCTAATTATCTTTCACATGTCAAATATATGAACAATAACATCGAATCTATGCATGTAATATAAATTTCAGCAATCATTCTAGATCCAAATTAAATCTTAATTAATATATTTAGATCTAAAATTAATTTTAGATCTGAATAATTTATGATTTATTTCATATCTAAAATTATTTTAGATTCAAAATAAATCTATATTCATATTACAGCATGTAGAAAAATCAGATCTATCCTTAATCGACATTCTACATCATTCTAGGATAATCGTTCAGCATAACAAAATTATGTCAGGACGATCTTATTTCAGAATGAGTAGATTATCAAACTAACCTTCATATCTGATTTTTACAAACTAGATTTTAGATCTAAGAGATTTTCATGTTCATATCAGAACCTATGCTCCAATACCACTAATAAAAAATTGCTATGGTTTCGTACGTGAAGTTCAAAACTTTTTCTAAATATATAGCAGTAGAAGTAAATAAATTAAAATAATTTTAATATATACACATATCAAATCTAATCTGAAAACCATAGTTAAGATCTTGATATGAACTTTCAACCATGATCAAAAATCTGAAAAAGAAAATAAGCATTAGTGAAAATAAATCAGAGATCAGATCTTCAAACCTAAGATCCTGTGGATGTCCTGGGTTCCGATCGTAGCCGCGCATGCACTCGACCTCTACTGGTATCCATATGGAGATGTCTGATCAGAGCACCAAGATCATCAGTGTGCTAGTACCTTGAAGATCTTACTCTTCATCCTTGGATCTAGATCTCTTCTTCTAGATCTTGAAGAAGGAGATCGCTGTGCAAATTTTTTCGTGCAGATCAGATGGGATCTGAACCAGATCACCATGAAGAGAAGAAGAACCCTTCTTCTTCTCTTCTTCTCTCTCTTTTCTCTTCTTAGATCTGATCTCTATCATGTATAATTCATTCCTTTGACCCTAATGCTCAAGGATGACCTAGGGTTTTAACTGTTAACACTAGATAAGTCATCCACATTGTATTTCAATCTTTCAAATTCATCACATGGATTATCCAGGATCAAATTTTGCTAAATTAAAATATATTGATATGTTAACTTTTTTAATTCGAAAGGATCAATCCCATCTTGACTCATGCACCGACTTGACAAGTACTTGACTGTATCCAAAAATCTTTCATTACTGAATTAAAAATTCAGATAGTCCGGTATCAAAATATAGTGAGTTACTTGCAAGTCACCATGATGATCTCAAGTCAAAAGGATACTTATACCCATATGTTGAAGCACGATCCTGACTCCTCCCACGGACCTTGGGTGCAGCAGAACTAGCAACGAACAGATCTGGAGACTTCTGGACTCGATCTAAGGCCCTTGACGAAATCAGCTTGGTTGTTGTCTTCTTCGTCAGCCTTTCGTTCCAGATGACGAATACCTCTGAAATCACCTCTAAAAAATTCAAGATATGGTACCCAACTAGATCAGGCCTGGACCAAGGTCTTTCAATTCATAGATCTTGAATCAGGATATTCTAGATGGAGAAGAAGGGAGATAGAGACAAACCTTGCAGACCTGTCCTACTGCAGCCTTTCCTGTAGATCTACTGATGGAGATCTCACCCGTGCCTCAAACGACCTCAGATCAACTCCAGATCTGAGAGAGACTTGTATCAACCTCTTCTAAAGAGATTTTAGGTTCTGTACCTGATGCTTGGGTGGCTGCAAGAGAGGGAGAGAAGAAAATGGCTGGCAGCTGCAAGGGGGAAGGGGCTAGCGCCTCCTTACTTTTCTTTCCTTTTATGGACCTGGTGGCAAGAAACCCTAGGGTTTCTTGCTCCTGAGGCATGGAGAATTACTGGAGAGAGAGACTTGGGAGAAAGAGTTCTATATTTTCTTGGTTTAATCAAATCTATACACAGTACATGTATATATAAACACCGGGTCAAGTGACCCAAACCCAAAACTCCCTTGACCAACTCTATGGGAGATTAG
Source organism: Elaeis guineensis (assembly GCF_000442705.2). Classification (NCBI taxonomy): domain Eukaryota; kingdom Viridiplantae; phylum Streptophyta; class Magnoliopsida; order Arecales; family Arecaceae; genus Elaeis; species Elaeis guineensis. Next base: position 39,502,766 of record NC_026005.2, read on the forward strand.
GTTAATCCAAGCCCATGTACACCCATGACTCGACCTAATCTTACCTATCCTAGGCTCAGACTTGGCTCATAAAGAGTTGGTCCCTTAAGGCCCACATAACCTATACCTCAAGAACCCAAAAGCCCCACAGCCTTTCAACCTAGGGCCCAACTAGCCCTAGAGCCTCCATGAAGCCCTCATGAATGATGGACCTTGGCCTTAGCCTTGGTCCCCTGGGCCTTGGGCACACCACCTGGATCACAACAATCTCCACCTTGGTGTCCCAAGGCCTCAACCAGCTTCACTCTGTCCATCAGCCGAATCAGCTCAACACATCTCTAAAAGCTGTCCCATGGAAGTACCTTCGTAAGTGCATCAGCTAGGTTCTCCTTGGTGTGTACCTTTACCAGCTCCACCTCACCATCCTCCACAAGCTCCCTGATCTGATGATACCGAATGTCAATGTGCTTTGTCCTTGCATGATAGACTGAGTTCTGTGCTAATAGAAGTGCACTCTGGCTGTCACAGTGCACTCTAATGGCCTCCTGAGTAAGGCCCATCTCCGTCAACAAACCTTTCAACCAAATTGCCTCCTTAGCTACTTCTGTCAGCCCAATGTACTCTACCTCTGTAGTGGATAGGGCCGTGATAGGCTGCAGACTCGATCTCCAAGAAATAGGACCTCCATATAGGCTAAAGATGAAGCCTGTCGTAGACCTCCGGGTATCCACATCTCCACCGAAGTCTGCATCTACATAACCGCCAATCAGCCCCTGAGCCTCCTTGGATATGTCAAAGTATCCCACTGTACCTCCTCGCTGTCCGTAGCAGATGCCAACTCCAACTGAACCCGCCAGATATCTGAATATCCACTTCAGAGCTCTCCAGTGCTCCCTGCCAGGCTGCACCATAAACCTACTAACCTGACTCAGTGCATGAGCAATGTCTGGCCTACAACAGACCATCGCATACATCAAGCTCCCAACTCTTGAAGCATAAGGAACCTTCTCCATCTCCTGAGCCTCCACCTTAGTCTGTGGCACCATGATCTTCGAGAGTCTGAAGTGATCGACAAGTGGCAGCTCCGCTGGCTTTGCTCCCTTCATCCCGAACCTCTCTAAGACCTTCTGTATGTAGTCCCCATGAGATAGATGCAGCACCCTCTAGGCTCGGTCTCTGAAAATCTCCATGCCTAGGATCTTCCTTGTAGGGCCCAAATCCTTCATCTCAAACTTTCGAGATAAGGATGCCTTTAGATCCTGCACAACCTTCCTACTCTTGCATGCTATAAGCATATTATCCACATACAAGAGTAGGAACACCCTAGAACCATCCTCAAGAGACTGAACATAAATACAAGGATCAAACTCGCACCTAAAAAGTCCAATGCTGCGCACATAGGAGTCGAACCGCTTGTACCATTGCCTCGACGACTGCTTCAGCCTGTACAGTGACTTCTGCAACAAACAAACCTTTCCCTCTGATCCTAGATCCCTAAAACTAGGTGGCTGCTCCATGTAAATCCTCTCCTCCGAATGCCCATGGAGGAACGCCATCTTGACATCCATCTGCTCCAGCTCTAAATCCTGAGCTGCTACAATGCTCAGCAACACTCTGATGTAATTATGTCTGACGATGGGAGAGAAGACCTCGCTGAAGTCGATGCCTTCCTTATGAGAGTATCCCTTGGCCACTAACCTTGCCTTGAATCTGATACCTCCCTACTCTGAAGGCCCTTCCTTGCGACTGTAGACCCATTTGCAGCCAATGGGCCTCTTCCCCTGTGGCAACTGCACCAATCACCATGTCTAGTTCTGGTGGAGAGACTGCATCTCCTCGGACATCGCCTGGACCCATCGCTCTCTGTACTAGCTCTCAATAGCCTCCTGATACGTATATGAGTCTCCATTCACTATCACCAAGGCATATGACAGCATCTCCTCGAAGCCATATCGGTTTGGTTGCTTGATGGTCCTCTTGGGCTTGTGTAGGGCAACACCGATATCAGTCCTCGGTCCAGCTCACTCCTGCTGGACCTCTCCACCTCGATCATCTATCTGAGTCCTCTCCACCTGCGTAGACACCTTAGGTAGGTTCTCCACCTGAATGTCATATCCTCCAGTAGTACCTGCAAGAGGCAAATTAAAGAGGTTAGCTGTCCAGCAGCACCCTGCTGGACCTCCTCCTGCTCCTCCATGCCTGCTCGCCTTCATAGGACTGACTCCTCATCAAAAGTCACATCCCGACTAATGATGACCTTCTTTTCCAAGGAATCCCACAGTCTGTATCCCTTGACTCCTCACGGATAGCCTAGAAACACCATCTTGCGTGATCTGGCGTCTAGCTTGCTCCGCTCACCAGCTCCAATGTGCACATAGGCCGTGCACCCAAATACCTGTAGATGGCCTAGCCCAACTGTCCTCCCAGACCACACCTCCTCTAAAAGCCTGCCATCCAATCTGGTGTGAGGTGACCGATTGACCAAGTAACCCGCTGCATCAACTGTGTGAACCCAGAACTCATTTGGAAGCCCTGCCTGCAGCCTCATGCATCGTGCTTTTTCCAGAAGTGTTCTGTTCATCCTCTCAGCCACCCCATTCTACTATGGAGTCCCCTTAACTGAGAAGTATCTCCTGATCCCACACTCCTCACAGTAGTCCTGGAACATCTACTGGTGTACTCCCCATCATTGTCTGACCTCAGACACTTCACGCTCCTCCTCTGCTCCTTCTCCACCTCAGCTCTCCAGATCTTGAACTTGGTGAAGACCTCAGACTTCTCTCTCATGAAGTAAATCCAGAGTTTTCTTGAGAAATCATCAATCAGGGTCATGAAGTATCTGGCCCCATTCCTAGCTGAAACTGGGGCTGGTCCCCACACATCCGTATGTACTAACTCCAAAGGGGCTGCACTGCGGGCTGTACTGATATTGAACTGAACTCTCCTCTGCTTTCCCATCTGGCAAGGTTCACAGATCTCTCCTGTAGCACCATCCTCAAGATCGGAGATGAGTCCTCTCCTGCTCAACTCCCTCAGCCCCCTGTCACCCATGTGGCCTAGGCGGTAGTGCCACATCCTGTAAGCCCCCTGCTGGTCCTGTGCTGCAGCTGCTGCATCAGACTCTCCGATCACCACAGATCCCTCCATGCGATAGAGGTTATTGTCCAACCTCCTGCCGCTCATCACTACCATAGCTCCATTGGAGATGTTCAGTACTTCGCTTCTAGCCCTACTGCTGAAGCTGTATCCACTACGCTCCAAGTAGCCTAGTGACACCAGATTCTTTTTCAGCTCTGGGATGTGCTTTACATTTATCAATGTCCTCACAATCTCGTCAAACATCCTCACCCTGACTGTCCCTATCCCAGCCACCTTGCAAGGCTGATTATCACCTAGAGTCACTGATCCCTCATCTGTCTTGGTGTATGTCGCAAATCAAGACCTGTGTGGTGTGTAGTGATGTGAGCACGTAGAGTCTAGTATCCACTCCTCTGTGTAATACCTGTGACCATCTGATACCATAAGTAGATCATCCTCTACCTGCTGCCCAGCAACTACACTCACTGATTCTGAGCCACTTCTTTCTCCCTTCTTGCTCTTTCATAGTGGACATTCTCGCTTGAAGTGCCCGAACTCATTGCACTTGAAGCATTTCATCTCTTTCTTTCCCTTCCTGGACTTGGACTGCCCCCTGGACTTGCTTCTGCCTCTGCCTCTACCTGTCCTCTCCCCTACTGCCAAACCCTCCTGGGGAGCCCAATCTCTGGTCAACTTTTCTCTCTGCTCATTAGACCTCAGCACCGAGACCATGTCTTCATATTCTAGAGTCTCCTTGCGGTAGAGCAGTGTAGTCACCAAAGAGTCATATGATCTTGGTAGTGAACACAAAAGCAACAGGGACTTGTCCTCCTCATCCAGCTTCACCCCGATATTCATCAACTCCATGCACAACTGGTCGAACCTCTGAGTGTGGCCAATCACATCAGATCCCTCCTGCATCCGAAGACTGTACAACCTCTTCTTCAGCATCAGCTTGTTGCACATATTCTTCCCCATATACATGGTGTGCAACTTCAACCAAAGGCCCTTCGGGGTCTTTTCTTCTAGCACCGAATACAACGTCGCATCCACCAAACATCCTCTGATCATCGAGCATGCTTTCTTCTCCAATGATGCCCACTGTCTATCTGTCATTCCCTCAGGCTTCTCATCCAAAGCCTGATCCAGATCTGCTTGCACCAGAAGATCCTCCACCCAAATTTTCCATATGAAAAAAATTTTCTTACCATCAAACTTCTCAAACTCAACCTTCATATTGCTGCCCATGACTGGATCCAAGCCAAACAAGCAATATAAAATCAAGAAGTATAGAATATACCTTGATGGTACCTTGCTGAAAATTTTCAGCACTTGGGATCTTCAACTTATCATGCTTGGAACCGCTTCCTCACCACCTTGGCTCTGATACCAACTATTGGAGCATGATCCTGGCTCCTCCCATGGACCTTGGGTGTAGTAGAACTAGCAACGAACAGATCTGGAGACTTCTGGACTCGATCAAAGGCCCTTGACGAAATCAGCCTGGTTGTTGTCTTCTTCATCAGCCTTTCGTTCCAGATGAAGAATGCCTCTGAAATCACCTCTAAAAAATCCAAGATCTGGTACCCAACTAGATTAGGCCTGGACCGAGGTCTTCAAATTTGTAGATCTTGAATCAGGGTGTTCTAGATGGGGAAGAAGGTAGATGGAGACAGACCTTGCAGATCTGTCCTGCTGCAGCCTTTCCTGTAGATCTGTTGATGGAGATCTCACCCGTGCCTCAAACGATCTCAGATCAACTGTAGATCTGAGAGGGACTTATATCAACCTCTTCTCAAGAGATTTCAGGTCCTAGACCTGATGCTTGGGTGGCTGCAAGAGAGGGAGAGAAGAAAATGGCTGGCGGCTGCAAGGGGGAAGGGGCTAGCGCCTCCTTGCTTTTCTTTCCTTTTATGGACCTGGCGGCAAGAAACCCTAGGGTTTCTTGCTCCTGAGGCATGGAGAATTGCTGGAGAGAGAGACTTGGGAGAAATAGTTCTGTATTTTCTTGGCTTAATCAAATCTATACATAGTACATGTATATATAAAGATCGGGTCAAGTGACCCAAACCCAAAACTCCCTTGACCAACTCTATGGGAGATTAGGTTAACCCAAGCCCATGTACACCCATGACTCGACCTAATCTCACCTATCCTTGGTCTAGACCTGGTCCATAAAGAGTTGGTCCCTTGAGGCCCACATAACCTAGACCTCAAGAACCCGAAAGGCCCACAGCCTTTCAACCTAGGGCCCAACTAGCCCTAGAGCCTCCATGAAGCCCTCATGAATGATGGATCTTGGCCTTAGCCTTGGTCCCCTGGGCCTTGGGCACACCACCTGGATCACAACACCATACTCTTTGTGAGCTACTCTTGATAGCAGAGTGTTTCGTAGTTGGTCATGTTCAATAAGATGTACTCTTATATCTCATTTACATTCCATACCAGTGTCTCTACACCATTTGGTTACGAGAACAACTAACACATGTGGCACACAATGATCTATTCTTGATATTGCTATCATCCTAGTAATAGCATATCATTTGGTTGCATACCAGTTTAAGGACTATGCGACAAATCCTCCTTTATCGATCAAAGTAATTTTAAGCACTTCATCACAATATAAGAGTTCATTAGAAAATATAACCTTACGATGAAAAAGGCCAAATAACTTTTATTGTTGATCAGTTCATATATATTTATAATTAGCACAATCGTCAGACGATTGGCTTTAGGATACAATTTCCAACACAACTCCCACTAGAGAACAACCAGCTGATATATAAATAAGACTCCATCAGATATTCTTTCATAGGTCAATTCAATGAACTCATTCTCTAATGAGCACCTACATCTTTATATTAGTATCGTCACATAAGTGGTTGTGAGATCAACTACCCTCACCACTGAACATACATAGGATGTGCTAGTCTTATTAATATCATTAATCTTTGACTCAATGAACCAATTGTTAAAATTTATGTCATAAAATCAATCATGTGATGATTGAGTTTATCTTTGTATATGAATTATTGATTAATGAATAAAAATTATTTTGATATTTTTCATTACAAAGTTATATCTTTCTTAAACTCTTATGTTGTGATGACATCCTTAGAACTATATTAGTGTATGATAAAGAGAGGCATTATTGTATAGTTCTTAAATATATTCGCGACCAAATAATATGTCATTACAGGATGATGATGTTTATCGAGTGGAGGTCGTTCTATGCCATATAGATTGGTTGTCCTCTTAACCGAGTGTGATGATACTGGTATGGTATGCAGGTGAGATGTAAGAGTACATCATCACTGAACAAGTGACTCATCTGCTAAGTATTCTGCTATCAAGAACTGTTCATGAAGCATATGGGTATAAGTGTCCTTCAAATCTGAGATCATCATAGTGACTTGTAAGCAACTCACTGTGCTTTGGTGTTAGACTATTTGGATTTCTAATGCAGTGACAGAAGGCTACTAGATACTGTCAAGTACTTGCGAAGTCTGTGTGTGGATCAAGATGAGATTGACCCTTCTAGATTATTGAAGTTGATCTATCACTCTATTATAATTTAGTAAAATCTTAATCAGAGTAATCCATGAGATAAATTTGAAAGGTTGAAATATAATATGGATGAAGCAACCTCGATTGATAGTTAACCTGAGACCATCCTAGAGCATTTAGGGTCAAAATGATGAATTATGTGATAACTATGTGCATAGGTTTTGAAATATTTCTTTATAATAATTTGACTTATTTGGATATTAAAAACTATTGCTAGATGGTATCTCGATTAGTGCAGAAATCAGTTCCTGTGCTACCAGCTTAGTGTTTGAACCTATGGAGTCACGCACACAAGTCAGACATCATAGGAAAGTATTGGCCTATGTTTGTATATCCAATTTGAAAGTACTTGACTTGATTGAACATATAAGCTAACTTAATTAAAAGTTAGGTTATAGATCAAATGAAATTAAAAAGTTGACTATGTCTAGCTAGCACTACACATGAGATTTAGGTTCAATCTCGGAGATGAACAGTTTCTGATCTATGATCCATGAAATATATGAGAGATTGAATTTAAGTACTAATTAATTTTTGATTAGATCTAAATTAATTAGACTTAATTAAATTTAAAATTTAAGTTAAACTTGATATAAAAGTCCTAAAGAGATTGAGATTGACAGTCTTTCAAAATTATTTTGAACCAGTTTCGAATTAGGTTTGAATCATATCCATTTTGGATGAGATATGAAGAATCTTACTTACACTGAGATTCTTCTCTCCCTTGGGCCGACCAACACCTAGAATGGTGCTGGTTGTGGGTGTTCCATATGGGTGTGAGAATGGGTGCATTGTGGGCGCCTTGTGTGGTTCCAATTCTATCTCATGTAGGGTCCTTCTTTTATGAGTATTGGACTAATTCAAAGCATGTTTGATTTAGGAGTCCTATACTTATTGGGTCATAAAAATCATCTATAAATAGAGAGGGTCTCTACCTAGGGATACATAAGAAACAAATCAGATTAAGAGAAGAGAGAAAGAGAGAGAGAGAGGCATGAGAAGAGAGAAGCCCATCCTTCTCCCTTGGTGTCTCCCTTGTGGTCGCCCCCTTTCTCCTTGGCATGGGACCCATCTTGGGCATCTCCCTTGCTGGTGTGAGGTATCACACTAGTACCTCTCTTTCCTCATTTGATTGGATTGTGAAGATGATTCGATCAGAGTTCATCCCACTTTCCAACATTATCTGGCACACATGCAAAGTAGAGGGTCTACACTTTCAAGCCTCCACGAAGGTTGATTCTAGATTTTTGAAGATTTGATCTCTAGTTCTACTGCTATTCAGATAAGAATTTGATTCTTATTTACATAGATTAATAAAAAAATTTTAGATATAATCTGGACTATCCGAAGAGAAACAGTTTCCTTTCCCTTCAATTAGTATCAGAGTCAGATTTTTGATTCATACATGTAAAACTGAATTTTTTTAAATTATTTACATATTGTATATAATGAAAATTTTATGTTAGATATTAAATATAATTTAAATTTATTTATATAAAATTTTTGATCTAATTTTGATTGGATTAGATGAGTCAAATCAATTGTTGATTAAGGTTGTTATAAGTTTGTTATAACTGAATTTTACTGTTATTGAATTTTTAATGAAATAATAAGTGTTTGGTATAAAATACCCTCGGCTGAAGTTCTCGACGGGATTGACCCTCGCAAGTCTCTTCCGACTTTCGACTGCTATTGGTGAACTCCCATCGCTCCGCCTGGATTCCTACAGGAGCCAGGCTCCATCCTCGACACCAATGGCTGCAGACAGACTTCACCCGGACTCCTACGAGAGATGGACTCCGCCCATGACTTCAACTGCAAGTGGACTCCGCCCGGACTCCTATGGGAGCCGGGCTCCGTCCCCAACTTCAACTGCTGGTAAGCTTCGTCTGGACTCCTACGGGAGTCGGACTTCGCCCCTGACTTTAATTGCAGGAAGACTCCGCCCGAATTCCTACGGGAGTCGAGCTTCATCCTCGGCTCCAACGGCTGCAGACAGATTTTGCCCGGACTCCTACGGGAGCCGGACTCTGCCCACGACTTCAACTGCAAGTGGACTCCACCCGGACTCCTACGGGAGCCGGGCTCCGTCCCCAACTTCAACTGCTGGTAAGCTTCGTTCGGACTCCTACGGGAGCCAGACTTCGCCCCTGACTTTAATTGCAGGAAGACTCCGCCTGGATTCCTACGGGAGCCGGGCTCCATCCTCGACTCCATCGACTGTAGACAGACTTCACCCGGACTCCTACGGGAGCCAGACTCCACCCACGACTTCGACTGCAAGTGGACTCTGCCCGGACTCCTACGGGAGTCGGGCTCCGTCCCCAACTTCAACTGCTGGTAAGCTTCGTTCGGACTCCTACGGGAGCCGGACTTTGCCCCTGACTTTAATTGTAGGAAGACTCTGCCCAAATTCCTACGGGAGTCAGGCTCCATCCTCGACTCCAATGGCTGCAGACAGACTTCGCCTGGACTCCTACGGGAGCCGGACTCCGCCCACGACTTCAGCTGCAAGTGGACTCCGTCCGGACTCCTACGGGAGTCGGGCTCCGTCTCCATCTTCAACTGCTGGTAAGCTTCGTCCGGACTCCTACGGGAGCCGGACTTTGCCCTTGACTTTAATTGCAAGTGGACTCCGCCCGGACTCCTACGGGAGCCGGGCTCCGTCCCTAACTTCAACTGCTGGTAAGCTTCGTCCGGACTCTTACGGGAGCCAGACTTCGCCCCTGACTTTAATTGCAGGAAGACTCTACCCGGATTCCTACGGGAGCCGGGCTCCATCCTCGACTCCAACGGCTACAAACAGACTTCGCCCGGACCCCTACGGTAGCCGGACTCCGCCCACGACTTCAATTACAAGTGGACTCCGCCCGGACTCCTATGGGAGCCGGGTTCCATCCCTAACTTCAATTGCTGGTAAGCTTCGTCCGAACTCCTACGGGAGCCAGACTTCGCCCCTGACTTTAATTGCAGGAAGACTCCGCCCGGATTCCTACGGGAGTCTGGCTCCATCCTCGACTCCAACGGCTGCAGACAGACTTCGTCCGGACTCCTATGGGAGCCGGACTCCGCCCACGACCCCAATTGCAAGTAGACTTCATCCAGACTCCTACGGAAGCCAGACTCCGTCTTCTATTCTGACTGCGGGAAGACCTCGCCCAAACACCTACGGGTATCGGACCTCGCTACTGACTCCAACCGAACTTCGGCCGACAAGTCTGGACCCCCTGGCAGGCCACAGTAACGGACAACGCTGCTCCACTCCCTGCGACGGACCCTACGCAGCTCCATTACTCCCTGGCAGAACATACTAACATCCATGATTCTGCTCAACTCCCTACGGCGGACCCTACGCAGCTCCATTACTCTCTGGCAGGCCATACTAACGGCCACGATTCTGCTCCACTCCCTGCGGCGGACCCTACGTAGCTCCATTACTCTCTGGTAGGCCGTACTAACGGTCATGATTCTGCTCCACTCCCTACAGCGGATCCTGTGCGATTCCACCACTCCCTGACAAGTCACGACAGCGGACGCCGCTCCACTCCCCGTAACTGATTCCATGTGGCGAGCCACGGTGATAGCCACGATTCCACTCCACTACCCTCCGTAATAAATTCCTCCTGACTCTGGGCGGCCCACTACCAAATGGTTACAGGCGTCGCTATCAATTTGTTGCCCCCTCTATCCATAAAAGGGGGACCCCAGATACGTTATTCTATAAGCTCTCATTTTTACCTAGAAACTCTGCTAAAATTTTCGTTCGAGCACTCCATTCTTGTTGAGGCAAAGAACTGACTTGAGCGTCGGAGGGTCTTGCCGAAGCAACCCCACCTCCGGTTTAGACTTCTTTTGCAGGTCTCGGCGGCGACTGCGACTCCAGCTTCTCCGGCGTAAGCGGATTTTTGCACCAACAGGATTGGCGCTAGAAGAAGGAGCGGCGAACCTTCGTGCGGTACTCTTGTTCTTAAAGGAGCGCTCAACGAAGCCGCCTCTGGTCATCTTCTCCGACATCCGCTCCTCCTTTCCCCCACTGGATCCTCACCCGATGTCTTCTCGCGAAGCATCCACACGGCGACCCACGGCCCCCGCAGCCATATCTCAGACCCTGATCTCGCCTCTGGTTTCTCGGGCCCTGCATCCTCCGGCAATGGTCGCCGGCATGGAGTGGTCGGACAATCGGCCTTCGATGGATTTCGCCAACACCATCTCGGGAGGATCCCGACAGGAAGCAACCAACGTACCGACCGTACCCTCCAAGCGACAAAAGATTGAAGAGCCCAAAACCTTTACTGAAGAAGATGCTCCGGGAGTTCAATTTCCTCATAACGACGCGGTCGTAGTTTCCTTGAATATAGCAAATTACGACGTCTGTCGCATTCTTGTCGACAATGAAAGTTCGGCCGACATCTTGTTCTACGATGCCTTTTCAAGAATGTCCACCCTTGACGGCCATTTGAGACCGACTAGCTCCCCTCTGGTAGGGTTTATCGGTGACGCTGTTCTGACAGAAGAAATAATAACTTTGACTGTGGCCGCAGGTCGATATCCAAGGCAATCCAGGGCTCTGGTGAATTTCTTGGTGGTGAAGGCACCGTCAGCCTACAATGCAATCCTCGGCCGACCTGACCTCAATGCTCTCCGGGCCGTCGTATCAACCTACCATTTGAAGTTGAAATTTCCCACCAACCAGGGGATCGGAGAGGTCCGAGGAGACCAAGCCCTGGCCAGACACTGCTACAACATAGCCTTGCAAAGAAGCAACCAATCTGACCCCTGTCCTGTCGATGGATTGGATGCTCGTGATGACCTCACTGAAGAGAGGGGCATCCCAATTGAAGATCTGATACCAGTCCCTTTGAATGACGAAAATGCGGAGTATGTAGCGATGATCGGCTCCAACATGGGGGAGGAGGTGCGGACGCGTCTCATTGATTTTCTACGAAGGAATGCGGATGTTTTCGCTTGGGTTCCAGCAGATATGCCAGGGATTGACACGAAAGTCATGGAGCATCGTCTGGCTGTCGATCCAAAGCATCGACCGATGAAAGAAAAAATTCGAGGTCATGCACCGGAGAGGCAAAAGGCGATAGCCGAGGAAGTGGACAAGCTCCTTAAAGCCGGATTCATTAAGGAAGTCAATTATCCTGACTGGATTTCCAATGTTGTCCTAGTCAAAAAAGCAAATGGCAAGTGGAGGATGTGCATAGACTTCAAAAAGCTGAATAAGGCCTGCCCAAAGGACAGCTACCCCCTTCCCAGAATCGATCAACTGGTGGATGCGACCTCGGGCCATGAGCTCCTCACCTTCATGGATGCATTCTCCGACTATAATCAAATCAGAATGACACTGAAAGACGAAGAAAAGATAGCTTTCATCACTAATCGAGGCCTTTACTGTTACAGGGTCATGCTTTTCGGCCTAAAAAATGTAGGAACCAGATCTAGGGTTTCAGGGTTAGATCTTGAAACTTTTTCAAGATCATACAGCGGAAGACTAAAATAAATCAAAATTTATTTTCTAAAACCAGAGAATCTCCAGATCTAAGATCCTATTACATGATTATTACATAGCATTAAATCAGAAATTAAAATATATAAATATAGCATGAACTTCATGTTGATCATATCAACATGTTTCTATACCACATCTAATGTATGTATTAAATAATAGATCAGATCTATTACCTTGCAAGTTAGACGCTCTAACATCGCTGATCTGGGCTTAAGGATGATGTTGCAAGCCGCACATGCATCGGGCCTCTAGGAGTCATCCACACAAGCCCACGAATCTCGATCAGAAGTCCTGCTTCAGGAAATCAGCACAGTATGCTAGTACTACGCTGATCCTTCTTTGATGGTTGATCAGGTGCCTCCTTCTTCTTGATTTGGACTCTTCCAAAAATAAAAAGTAGAAGGAGGAGTTTCAGATCTGAGATGCTCTCAGGAAACTCAAGATGGAGGCAGGAAAGATATGAAAACAAAAAATCCTAGAAGAAGACCCTCTTCTTCTTCACATTTTTCTCTCTAGACACCCTAACTTGCATCTTTTATATCTCCAGGACCCAAAGGTCTTTCTCTTTAATTTTTGGATAAATAAATGGTCTCTCAAATCTCTATCTTATCCTCAAATTTCATGAAGAAACTCATTTTATACAGAGAGATATGATAGAGTCCTTGTCTAGGTCAAATACCTAGTCAAGGCTTATCCAAACATGGCAAGTTAAGGGGCGCCCAACTCTTGAGCACCTCCTCCATATTTTCGTGCATGGATTACCAGAAAAGGGTATACAATGTATACCCTAAAAGCCACAAAAATTCCAAAAAAAAATTTGGATAAATTCGGTGCAAAATTGAAAGAGTTTTGGATTTCTAAAACTCTATCTCATAGAATTCGAAATCCAAACTTATTCCTTTTTGATTTGATCCAAACCACCTTCCATGTAAGAAAGAAGAGAGGAAACCTTTTGTGAACGTCGGAGAGACCTGGGAGAGGGCTTTTGTCGCACAAAATAAGTAGAGATTGGCATTGAATAAGAGAGAGAGCGTGGGGAAGGCTTATGTGGCGCAAGGTGGAATCCTAGTCTTACTAGGATTCTATCTTATGACTTATTTTAATTTGGTTTCTCAAATCAAATCAAACTAAAATTAGATCAACCTAATTAAAATAGGTCTTAACCCAATTAAGAATCTAATTTAATCAGATTAAATTAGATTTAAATCTGATTTAATTTTCTAATCAAATTAGAAATTAGATTGACCCAAGTCCTAGTTGAACAAGGACTAGTTTTTCCTTGCACTTGGCTTATCCAATAAACCAATTGGACTTAATCCAATCAAGCCCAAATCAAATCTAATTAAATCATATTTAATTATACTTAATCTCAGTCCATTGGCTTAATCAAATTAAGCCAATTAGTAATCGAATTGTTAATCGATCCTCCTGCAATACTTGCACTGGGTTAAATGTCAATCGTATTGATCATTTAACCCTAGAATGATTCTTAATTGTTGATCAACCATTCGATCCGATCATGAACTCTAATGTGTGTGACCTCATAGGTCCGAACCTAAGTCGGTAGCATAGGAATAAATTTCTGTACCAATCAAAGTGACCATCTAGCAATGGTACCCGACGATCGGATAGGTCGAATGTGTAGAACAACATCCTTAGAACCCATGCGGATATAGTTTTCATATAATTCATCCCCTTGACCAAAATGATCATAGGACACCCCAGAATTCAACTGTCAACTCTGATCAGGTTGTCCATATTGTATTTCAAAATATCAAATCCATCTGATGGATTATCCTGGCCAAGGTTTTGCTAAATTGAAATACAGCGACTCATTCTTCTCCAACTCTTGGAGTGGTCAATCCTATCTCGATCACACTCTGACTTCGTAAGTACTTGACTGTGCCCAGAAGCCTTCTGTCCCTAAATTAAAAATTCAGTTAGTCCAGTACCAAAGCACAGTGAGTTGCTTGCAAGTCACTGAGGCGATCTCAAGTCTAAGGGACACTTATACCTATATCCCATCAGAGACATTCTCGACAGTAGAATACTCTGGAGTTGGTCACGTTCAATGATGATGTACCCTTATATCTCACCTGTATGCCATACCAGTGTCTCCACACTCCTTGGTTAAGAGGACAACCAACCCATATGGCCTACAGCGACCTATGCTCGATCGAAGCTGTCGTCCTTATTAACAGCTTATCATTTGGTCGTGAACAGTTTTAAGGACTAATCGATAAATCCTCTCTTTATCGAACTTAAATAGTCCTAAGGACTTCATCATAACAACGGAGTTCATTAGAAGATGAAAGCTTATGATGAAGATGTCAAATATATTTTATTTATTAACAAATCAATTACAATACTTGGTTGCTCAACCGTCAACAGCTTGACGATTGGCTTTTTGGGACACATTTTTCAACAACTCCCACTTGTCCTAAAACCACTCGGCATAGTATCTAATACCCATCTTTGACTTGTGGTTGTCGAACTCCTTTATCGCCAGGGCTTTAGTGAAGGGGTCGGCCAGGTTCTCCTTTCCATCGATCTTCTAAAGGTCGATGTCACCTCGATCCATGATCTCCCGGACCAGGTGGAAGCGGTGCAAGATGTGCTTCATCCACTGATGAGCTTTGGGTTTCTTCACCTGAGCTATGGCACCAGTGCTGTCACAGTAGAGCAGAACCGGACCATCGAGGGAGGGTGCTACTCCGAGCTCGTTGATGAATTTCCTCAGCCACACAGCTTCCTTGGCGGCAAGGTCTTAGAGATAATATTAAATATTATCTATATGGTATCCTATTTCAAATTAGATTTGAACATGAGATAGAGAAGAGAAATAATTCTTTGGCATAAAAAAATCTCATACAAAAACTATTTATGCATGAGGATATATGACATCAAAGTGGGAGGCGCATGGGAGAAGAGTCCTATTCCAATAAGGACTCTTAATTTTTTTATTTGAATCCAAACCAAATCACATCTAGTTTATCCTAAATAAAATATATAAAATTTAATTAAATTAAATTCATAAATTTTTAATCAAATTTTACTCAAATTAAAAATTGATTGAATCAAAGTCCTGATCAATTCAGTGATAATTCTCCCTTAGCGATTAGGTCATCTCATAATCTAATTGGGTCAAGCATAATTGAATCCAATTCAATTAAATTTTATTTAATCCTCTTTGCTCAATTAAATTGAGCTGATCAGTAATCTAATTGCTAATTAATTTTTTATTAATTTATTAACAAGTGATGAATTAATTTATTATAACTTTTACATAAGATTAATCATCAATCGAATTGACGATTAAGCCTTTGAACGATTCTCAATCATTGATCAGCCACATGATTAATCATAAACTTCTTTTGAGTGTGACCCCATAGATTTAAATCTAAGTCCGTAGCACAGGAATAACTTTCTGAACCAATCGATGTAACCATCTAGCCATGGTGACCCGACGTCTGGATAGGTCGAACAAAGGTGAGGCAATATTCAAGAACTTCTTGGTATATGGTTATCGTATAATTCATCCCTTTGATCTTAATACTCGAAGATGATCTAAAATTTAACTATCAATCTTAGATAAATCATCGACATTATATTTCAATCTTTTTCAAATCCATCACAAGGATTATCCGGGCCCAAGTTTTGCTAAACTGAAATACGTTAATACATTAACTCCTACTAATTTGGAGGGATCAATCTCATCTTGACTAACGCACCGACTTAACAAGTATTTGACTGCATCCAAAAATCTTTCGTTATAGAATTAAAAACTTAGTTAGTCCAGTACCAAAGTATAGTGAGTTGCTTGCAAGTTACTATGGTGATCTCAAGTCGGAGGGACACTTATATCCATACCCTTCACGAGCTACCCTTGACAGCAACTCACTATATTCAATGATGTACTCTTATATCTCACCTGTATGCCATACCAGTGTCTCCACACCATTTAGTTACGAGGACAATCAACGTATATGGCACACAACGACCAACACTTGATATCACTATCATCCTAGTAATAGCGTATCATTTGATCGTGAACCAATTTAAGGATTATGCGATAAATCTTTTTTTATCGATCAAAGTAATCCTAAGGACTTCATCACAATATAGGAGTTTATTAAAAGATATAATCTTATGATGAATAAGGTCAAATAACTTTTATTATTTATCAATTCATATATAATTATAATTAGCACAATCGTCAAACGATTGGCTTTAGGACATAATTTCCAACAACTCCCACTTGGACTAAAGCTAATCAGTATAGTATCATATATTCATCTTTGATTTATAATCTTAGAACTCCTAGATACTAATATTTTAGTAAATGGATTGATCAAGTTCTCTTTTCCGTCAATCTTCTAAAGATTGATGTCACCTTAATAGATTTTCTGAATAAGGTGATAGTGATACAAAATGCCTAGTAAGCTAATGGGACTTCGGCTCCTTGGCATAAGCTATGGCTTCGGTGCTATACAATACAACAGGACCATCATCAGAAGGTGCCACTCCTAGCTTGCCAGTGAACCTGTACAATCACAGTTTTCTTGCAAGCATCGAATGCTGCAATGTATTCTGCCTCGTAATTTAAATTTGGCTATATTTTTTTGCTTGAAACTTTTCTAGCAGATTGCACCATTATTTAGAGTAAGAATATATTTTGATATATTCTTGCTATTATTATATCCAACTAAAAATTAAAATCGAATATCATAAATTTTATGTCAAATTCTCCATAACAAAGTCACCGATCCTTAGTATTTCTCAAATACTTAAGGATGACCATCTAGTGATTCTCACTCAGATCTTGCAAGTATGTTAGGTTTTGATGATGTAACAGAATATAAATTTTCAAAATTTTAATATACATTCAATGATTAAAAATAAAGTTTAACATTTAAACTAGTCTATCGAAACACAAAAGCCTTATGATCTCCTTGATGATTACAATCAAATATCAAAAGCAAACATATCAGGAAGAAACCAAAAGTCATATACTAATGTAAAGACCATGATCTGATAACTTTGAGACCTTCATAAGACTCTAAAGCAGAAGCCCTCCAACGGTGACCCACACGGGATTGATCAGGGCCCTTCCCAACTCGACATGGTGCTGCAGCCTTCTTCACAAGCTTACTGCTGTCTGTCCTTCATCAGAATTGATTATACCATTGCTCATATGCCTTCATAACCTCTACTAAGACCTATTTTAGGAACCTTTTCTCAAAAGATCTCACCACACAAAAATTAAATCAGATGTTCAACACTTGAACATTCTGATTTTAGGACAAGCATCTCATGCTTTCCTTTTCCTCTCTTACTTTTCTTTCCATTTTCTTTCCCTTTTCTCTTGCATTTTTTTCAGACTTTTTTCTTGCCTTTATCCTCTCATTCTCACACCAAAAATAATCCAAATATGGCTCATTGGACCTAGGTGTAGCACCCTCTTTTTATAGGAAAGAAGGGCGACACCATGGGATGCCAACTCTTGGCGTTGGCGTCCCTTATCCATTAACCGCACCAATTCATTTTTTTGCATGAAAACCAAGGGGTCATGGCATGGAATAAGAAGAGTTTCATCTGTAGAAGAACTCTTCCTCTACATAAAAATTCTGAATGCCATCATATGGCATGTAATAATTAAGAGCAATAGGAGAAGAAAAATATTTGGCATAAATAAATCCCACGCATTATCCCATAGTCTTCCACAAAGAATAAATTCTTCATATAGAAGTTCTAGGTGTGGAAGAGGCTTCAAGCAGAAGGACTCCTCCACTTCTATGCCAACACATCTCCAGGAGCCATCTCATGGTGCGTGGAGTAAAGAAAATGCATGGAAAAGAGAGGAATTAAGAGTCCAATGTGAAATGGACTCTCCATTTTCATCACCCGAAAACAAGGGACGTCCAAAATAATTTGGCATAGAGTTCCTTCCAAGAGGACTCCTTCTCCTCTTCCACACCCACACATCCCATAGCATCATCAGATGGTGCACAAAAATAAGGGACATGTGGAACTTGGTAATAAAATTAAGAGGAGTAGATGAGAAGGACTCTTCCTTCTCATCACCATTTATTTTGGGTGTGACAATTAATTTGTGCGTGGCTTTTGGCATGGAGGAGATGGATCACATATGGAACACTTCTATAAAATCCAAATCAGCAACCTATTTATATATAAGTCCAAACCCAATCACATTAGGTTAAGGCAACAAGCAAAGGGTTAGCACAAACACATTTGCACTGAACCCAATTGGAAACTTGGGTTAATTCATGTTGATACGATCGCAATATTGTCGTTAGGACACCATGATTATCAATCAAATTTTGATTTCAATAAAAATTAAAAATACATAGAAAGTAGTCAGTCAGATCGAATTCATAGAGAAGGCAGGATTTTGATTTGAAATCTTTGATTTTGCAAAAAAACAAAATTTGAAGAAAGCAATTTAAGTCAGAAAATAAAAATTAAAAGTATAAAAAATAAATTTGGTACTAAAATCTACTAACTAGATCCTAGCATCTACTTGCAATAAAAGTAAATAATAAGAAT
This sequence comes from Elaeis guineensis, assembly GCF_000442705.2. Classification (NCBI taxonomy): domain Eukaryota; kingdom Viridiplantae; phylum Streptophyta; class Magnoliopsida; order Arecales; family Arecaceae; genus Elaeis; species Elaeis guineensis. Next base: position 39,521,472 of record NC_026005.2, read on the forward strand.
TTAAAAAGTATAAAATAAATTGATACTAAAATCTACTAACTATATCCTAACATCTATTTATGAAAAATAAAAGATAAAAATTTAAAGTATAAAAAAATAAATTTTATATTAATTGAAATTAAAATTTAAGTATAAAAAATTTAAAAAAAATAATAAAATAAAAAAAACTATAATAAAGATCTGAAGTTGATCAACCAAGCCTCATCAGGAAGATGGTTGATGACCTCTCCATCTTCCGTCGTATTCCGTAGAGCGAACTGGCTTCTCTCTTTCTTTTTCTTGGATCCTTAAGCTCTAATATTTTTGTCTCTATTATTTTTCTATCTTTTCACTCAATTTTTCTGCTCCCTAGACTTATTCTCAAAACTTCAATTTATAGGTGAATTTTTCATATTTTTTTGACAGGAAAAAGAGTCCTAAAACCCTTAAAAATCAGTTTAATCTCTTAGGAATATTTCTAGCTGTCAGATCAGGCTTGGATCGCCCAAATCTGATAAAAAAATCAATGTTTTAATTCAAATCAAAGTCAGATCGAATGTCAGCCATTTGATCTGGGTTTTGATGAAGTTCTTAAAAAGTTTTCTTAACATAGTCGGGAGCATCCTCAGCCATCCGATCTGGGTCCTGATGAAGTTCTGACCATCAGATTATGCAAAATCCTCTATTATAAACTGGTAATGGATGCTGACCGTCGGATTTGGATCGGGATGAATGTCAGCTATTGGATCATGCCCAGAATCTTTCTCCCACTGTAAGCCACACCTATGGACCACGCCCTAGCTCTGTAGACCGAGCGACCGGTCCACTGTGCACCGGAGGTAATATTTTTTATTTTTTAAGATATTTTAGCTCAATTTTTACTTCAATTTTTATCAAAAAAATAAGAAAAAATATACATTAAATTTTTCAAAAGTTTTTTTTTATTTTGGTGCTTAAATTGCTTAATTAAATTAATATTTATTTTTCATAAATATTTTTAATTTTATATTTTTTTAAAATTATTATTTTTATAAAAAAAATTAATTTATTCATGAAATTAGATTTCTAAGAAGATATTAGCACCATAAATTATCAAAAATATCTTTAATAAATATAAAAATATACCACTTATCACATATGCTATAAATTTAATTAACCCATTGAATTTATAATAAATTGAAATAGATTGGACCAAGATTAAATTTTTATTATGTGTGACCCATTGGGTTCCAAATTTAGCCAGCAGTGGATCAAGACTCTCAACGTAACCCTAATCTGATTGGATTAGGTTAGCTCAAGAGTCTCAATCAACTAAGACTCTTCCTAATTAATTTTAGAATTAAACTCTTTTAATTCTGACGAGTCTATAAGTCAAGATTGATGTCTAGCAATATATCATGACTATCCGAAAGATTTAAAATTTGGTATAAATAGCAAAATTACCCTTCCATGGTGAGTTACCATGTAATTCAATCTTTCAATCATACAACATCCCAAAAAGACCATGGGCATGAAAATATATCAAATCCAAATATCTATCTATATGTATCTCGATCTGATAATGATGACTCGATTGATGAACCAGTAAAAATTTTTTCTACTGTTCATCCCTGCTCTGACCAGAGACTCTCAGAGTCATCATCCTATGAGATCACATAGGATGTTCTCTCCTCCTGCAAGGAGTGATCGATTCCTTATTGATCACTCACAACCTCCATGCACACTTCACCATATCCAGAATATCTCACACACATCTCAAAGTGGTGTGCTTGAAGGAACCAGATCTAGGGTTTCAGGGTTAGATCTTGAAACTTTTTCAAGATCAGACAGCGGAAGACTAAAATAATTCAAAATTTATTTTTTAAAATCAAAAAATCCCTGATTTAAGATCTTATTACATGATTATTACATAGCATTAAATTAAAAACTAAAATATATAGAGCGTGAACTACATGTTGATCATATCAACATGTTTCTATACTACATCTAATGTATGTATTAAACAATAGATCAGATCTATTACCTTACAAGTTAGACGTTCTAACCTTACTGATCTAGGCTTGAGGATGATGTTGTAAACTGCATACGTGTTCGGTCTCTAGGAGTCATCCACACGAGCCCACGAATCTCGACCAGAAGTCCTGCTTCAGGAAATCAGCACAGTATGCTAGTACTGCACTGATCCTTCTTCGATGGTTGATCAGGTACCTCTTTCTTCTTGATTTGGACTCTTCCAAAGATGAGAAATAGGAGGAGAAGTTTTAGATCTGAGACACTCCCAGAAAACTCAAGATGGAGGAAGGAAAGAGATGAAACTAATAACCCTAGAAGAAGACCCTCTACTTCTTCTCTTTACTCTCTCCTAGACACCCCATCTTGTGTCTATTATATCTCTATGACCCAAAGGTCTTTCTCTTTGATTTTTAGATGTCCCAAAGGTCTCTCAAATCTCTATATTCTTCAAAAATTTTATGAAGAAACTCATTTTATAAAGAGAGATATGATAGAGTCCTTGTCTAGGTTAAATACCTAGTCAAGGCTTATCCAAACATGGTAAGATAAGGGGCGCCCAACTCTTGGGTGCCTTCTTCTTATTTTCATACATGACCACTAGAAAACGGTATACAATATGTGCCCTAAAATTCACAAAAATTTCAAAAAAAAATTAGACAAATTCGGTGCATAAAAGAAAGAGTTTTGGATTTTTAAAACTCTATCTCATAGAATTTGAAATCCAAACTTATTCCTACTTTGATTTGATCCACAACCACTTTCCATGTATGAAAGAAGAGAGAAAACCTTTTGGATGTGGGAAAGATCTGGGAGAGGGCTTTTGTTGCATAAAATAAGAGGGGATTGGTGTTGAATAAGATAGAGGGCGTGGAGGGGGCTTATGTGGCGCAAGATGGAATCCTAGTCTTACTAGGATTCTATCTTATGACTTGTTTTAATTTGGATTCTCAAACCAAATCAAATCAAAATTAGATCAACATAATTAAAATAGATATTAATCTAATTAAAAATCTAATTTAATTAGATTAAATTAGATTTAAATCTAATTTTATTTTTTAATCAAATTAAAAATTAGGTTGACCCAAGTCCTAATTGAACTAGGACTAATTTTTTCCTTGCACTTGGCGTATCCAATAAACCAATTGGACTTGATCCAATCAAGCCCAAACTAAATCTAATTAAATCATATTCAATTAGACTTAATTTCAGCCCATTGGCTTAATCAAATTAAGCCAATTAGTAATCGAATTGCTAATTGATCCTCCTACAATACTTGCACTAGGTTAAATATCAATCGTATTAATCATTTAACCCTAGAATGATTCTTAATCGTTGATCAACCATCCGATCAGATCATGAACTCTAATATGTGTGACCTCATAGGTCCAAACCTAAGTCGGTAGTATAGGAATAAATTTTTATACCAATCGAAGTGACCATCTAGCAATGGTATCCGACGATCGGATAGGTCGAATGTGTAGAACAACATCCTTAGAACCCATGCGGATATAGTTTCCATATAATTCATTTTCTTGACCAAAATGATCATAGGACACCTCAGAGTTCAACTATCAACTCTGATCAGGTTGTCCACATTGTATTTCAAAATATCAAATCCATCTGATGGATTATCCTGACCAAGATTTTGCTAAATTGAAATACAATGACTCATTCTTCTCCAACTCTTGGAGTGGTCATTCCATCTCGATCACACTCTGACTTCGCAAGTACTTGACTATGCTCAGAAGCCTTCCATCACTGAATTAGAAATTCAGTTAGTCTAGTACCAAAGCACAGTGAGTTGCTTGCAAGTCACTGAGGTGATCTCAAGTCTAAGGGACACTTATACCTATATCCCATCAGAGACATTCTCGACAGTAGAATGCTCTAGAGTTGGTCACGTTCAATGATGATGTACCCTTATATTTCATCTGTATGTCATACCAGTATCTCCACACTCTTTAGTTAAGAAGACAACCAACCCATATGGCCTACAGCGATCTATGCTCGATAGAAGCTGTCATCCTTATTAACAGCCTATCATTTGATCGTGATCAGTTTTAAGGATTAATCGATAAATCCCCCCTTTATCAAATCTAAATAGTCCTAAGGACTTCATCATAACAATGGAGTTCATTAGAAGATGAAAGCTTATGATGAAAATATCAAATATATTTTATTTATTAACAAATCAATTACAATACTTGGTTGCTCAACCGTCAACAGCTTGACAATTGGCTTTTGGGATATATTTCTCAATATTCGTGCAAAATTTTGCCGATGCTGGAGAAGCTGGAGTCAAGGGGATCGCATCCGCCATCAGGATCTGCAAGGAAAGTCTAAATCGGAGTTGGGGGTGCTCCGGCAAGACCCTCCGATGCTCAAGTCAGAACTCTGCCTCAACAAAAATGGAGCACTCGAATGGAATTTTAGCAGAGTTTCAAGATAGAGTTTAGAGCTTAGAGAAGAACGTATCTGGGGTCCCTTTTTATAGACAGAGAGCGTAACTGATTGACAGTGACATCTGTAACTGCCTGATAGTGGGCCGTTCGGGGCCACACGAAGTTTGTTACGGAGAGTAGTGGCATCAGGGGGTCGTTCAGAGCCACATGGAGTTTGTTATAGAGAGTAGAGTGGTGTCCATTGTCGCACTTGCTAGAGAGTGGTGGGGCCACATGGAATCTGTTACAGAGAGTGGAGTGGTGACCATTGTCATAACTTTCCAGAGAGTTCGGGCCTAACGGCTGAAGCTCGGCTGGGACATCTGATGGAGCGAAATAGCTCTCTGTCTTTACAATCTAAGAGAAGCTCGGATGTTTTCAAGGTTGCTGACAAGTCTACTGTTGTCAGGTGCCTTGGGCGCTGATGCTGCAGGCGAAAGTCATCCGCTGTAGAAGCTCGGATGGGGACTTTCTGTTGGAGAAGTCTGGTAAGAGTCCGATTGCTAGCGGAGTCCGTCTGGAATTTGCCTGATGTAGAAGCTCATCTAAGAACTGTCCGTCGGAGAGGTCCGATTTCATGAGGAATCTGACAGAGGGTCGACTGACAGTGGAGTCTGGATGGCGTTGTGGAGGTTCATCCGTTGGAGGAGTCTTGAGGATACTGGGAAAGGTCGAACATTGGAGGAGTCCGGGATTCAATTATGTTGTAGAAGTTCGGACGGAGTCCGGCTCTTATAGGAGTCCGGACGAAGTCCGCTTATTGTAGAAGCTCGGACGAAGATCAGTTGTCGTGGAAGTTCGGATGGAGACTTCTTATTGTAGAAGTTCCACTGCTGGAGAAGCTCGATCATTGATGAGGTCTGGAAGAAGCTTGGAGTAGAGATCCGACTGGTGGAGCCTATCCGTCATAGAAGTTTGTATGTAATCCATCCACTGTAGAAGTTCGAATGGAGTCCGATTCTTGTAGGAGCTCGGATGAAGTTCGCTTGCAATAGAAGTTCGGAGTAGAGTCGATCGTGGTTGGAAGAAGTCTGGAAGAGATTCGGAGAATAGTCGATCACTGTAGAAAATCGGCTGATAGTGAAGCTCAAAAAGTATTTGGAGCAGTCCGATAGATGAATGGAGGAGCTCATTATTGGAGAAGTTCGGATGGTATTATGGAAGCTTAGATGGTCGGGAGAGTTCAAAAAGACGCCACACAAGGTCGGAAGCCGGAAGAGCCCTAGAAGGGTCGGCCTTTTACGAACTTCGACTAGGATTATTTTATATCCAACACCAGTCTCCCTACTTCCGAGTTCGGGTTCCGAATGAAGGAAGTACAGAGAAATTTTCACAGTCGAAGTTGCCTCCCTCGATTTTTGTACTCGATTGTTTTCAGATATTTTGGCGTTTGGTGCACTGGCGCTGGAGCCTTTTCAAATCGAGGTGATCCGAAAAGATTTTTTCGGGATTTTCGTTGGAGCGGTGCAATAATGATTCTGTCAGTTGTCAGCCACCTTCAGCCGCCTGCCATGATCAGTGGGATACGTGGCAGTTGTAGATCGGCCAGAGGAGATCTGCGATCATTATTGTGTCGGACCTTATCACCTATCTAAACCCGCCTCCCTCCTTTAGGGGTCTCACTTTGCCTGAGAGTTTTTTCGGCTTCTCCTTCTTCCTGAGAGTTTCATTCTTCCCCAGCATCCTTCTCGGCCTTAGGCGTTCTTCGAGTCGTCTCCATCTCTGCATCTCTGCATCCTTCGGACCAGCATAGGTTAGTTCTAGAACTCCCCTTTTTTTTTCTTACTGTTCTTCTTCCATTTTTTCTCTTTTACATTCTGCCTGTTCGATTTTCCACGAGCGTTCCATTTCTTGTTTTCTTCAATTTTTTTGGGATTTTTAGGGTTTTCACTTGATTCAAAATATCCTCCAACACTTCCTCCTCTAGCAGTTCTAGGAGTTCATCCATTCCAGCCTCCCAAAATCTTAGTTCTATAGATGAACCTCTTTTGATCTTTGTACCAGACACCATCCCCAGCTCTTTGACTCTAGAGGAACTCTCACTGATTAGGATTCAGTACGGGGTTCCTCCGAAGTACGAGCTAGAGCTTCCCAGGCTGATCGATCGGGCTAGCGCTCCTCCCCCTGGCTGCTTCTGTTTATACCAAGAAGCTTTCCGTGTCAGGCTTCGACTTCTGCTTCCACCTTTTGTTATTGTTCTTTTTCGCTTCTTAAATATTTTTTTAGCTTCTGTAGCACTGAACTCCTTTAGGTTTCTGACAGGATTTCTTTTCCTCTATAGTTTAGCTGAAGTTTGGCCAACTCTTTCTTTGTTTAGGAATTTCTATACCTTTAAGCATCATCCCTCGACAAAAGATTGGTGGTACTTCTCCCCTTAGTTTGATAGAAAGAGATTGTTGAAAGGTGCCCCCTCTTCTATCCACAACTGGAAGGAGAGGTACTTCTACGTCCAATGCCCGACCTTAGAGCTGGGGTTGCCCCCCTGGGGCTCCTTGAGGGATTCTGTCTGTTGGGCTTTTAGCCTGTGACAGGACGACCTTGAAGCCTCCAATAAACTCAAGGCTTATCGAGCTCCTCTTCTCTCCAACCTCCTGAAGGAACAGCTTTTATTTAACGTCAGCCTAAGCCCTCTCAACCCTGCCGATATTGCTATATATATATATATATATATATATATATATATATATATATATATATATATATATATATATATATATATTGTCATTCGCTGCTTTCTCTTTCTTCTTATTCTTTTGCTAAGCTGTGTCGATCTTCTTTCATTACAGATATGGATGCTGATGAAGCTCGAATGCTAGCCTAGGGTCTCAAGACCCACAAAAGGAAAGGCACAGCATCCTTGGGGGTGGCGAAGAGGGCAAGGGCAGAAGAGACCAGCTCGACCACACCTGCTCAGGCGGCTATGGCCGTCGACGCTCCCTCCGACGTTGAGCTCGCAGTCTCTCGGGCCTCTTCAAGGAGCCCCCCAATCGAGGTTCCCACTCCAGAGGCCCAGCTCAAGGAGGCATCGAGGGCTGAATGGAGAAAAAGAAAGAAGACATTGGCCCGCAAGAGCTGCAGCAGCAGGGCTGCCATCGAGGGGGCCGATGGCTCCGAAGATGATTCGGGGGAAAATCCCTTCAACAATAGAGATCTAATAAAGAGATTGGTCGACCGGTGCATCTTGCCCGAGATCATCCACAGGATTGTTCCCGTTGATCCTGAGCAGTGGGTCTGAAACTCTTTGGAGTCCTTTCTTGAGGTAGGTCAATTTACTCCTTTCTTCTTCTCGCTTCTTTGCTTAGCTTATTCCTCAACTTTTATATTGACTCCCTGACCGCTCTTGCAGATTGAACATCAGCTCATCGCCAACATCGAGGCGATGAACAATGCTAGGAAGGAGGCTGCCCAAGTGGAGGAAGGTCATCTGACCGAGGCCGCCCACCTCAAGGATAAGATCGTCGAAGTTGCGAGTCTCCAAGAGGTGCTACAGAAGGAGGGGCAGACCTTGACTGACTTGAGGGCCGCCCTGGAGGAGAAAAGAAAGAAAGCAAAGGATGAGGTCTTCGAGTTGAAGGCGCAGATCCCATCCCTAGTCTCGAAAGCAATGGTCCGGGCAGTGGAGGAGTTCAAGACCTCCTCCGAGATGAGGGATCTAAAAGTCGAGTTCGGCCAGGCCGCCTTCATCAAAGGCTTCGAGCTCTGCCAAGAGAAGGTGATCGAAAAGTTTTTCGAGCTGGACCTCGACTTCCTGGATGAGGCGTCTGATGATGAAGCTGGGCCTTCTGAAGCTGCTGCCGGTCTTCCTCCAGTCAGGACTTCCTCAACTGCCACGACTGCCACGGCCGACCTTCTGGGGGCACCGAGCTCCCCCACTTCTGCCCCAGAGGTCTGAAACTTCTAATTTTATATTCTTTTTTTTTTTGTTGTAACTTTTTCTCATTCTCTTGTACTTAAGAACTATTTAATCAATAAAATTAGATTCTTCTTTACAGAGAGCTCCTTTGTCTTACTCTGCATTCTTTTTTCTCTCTTTTGTTTTCTTGCACTGATTTGTGTTGTGGCACTCTTATCTCCCAGCGACAGTGCCCTGTCGAAGCTCTTCCTCTACCACAGGGGATTCTTCTGAAGTCGATGATCCGGGACCTCAGAAGGAAAGTTCATCACCTGATGAAGAAATCAAAGTAGCTAGATGACGAACTTCACCGGCTGAGGAAGAGCCATTCGAAAGTCACTACGGAGGCTGCTCGCTTTTGGGACCTCCACAAAAAGGGCTTCATAGACTACACCCGAAGGAAGGCTGACTTCGTGAAGGAGCTTGAGGAACTCCAAAAATGTGCCAGCGATCGATCTTGGACTCAGGCTTCCAAGATCAGCTCCCATGAGGTCGAGCTGGCGGCTGCATGGGAGAAGATCGGCCAGTTGGAAGGGAGCTCATCCTGGCTCACAACTTAGGCTGACCACGATCGAGACTGGTCGAAGAAATTCTCCAACCTCCAGAAGCAGCTGTTGGACGTCGAGGCGAACTACAACGCCTACCGAGTCGGCTGGTGTGGGCAAGTAGACGACTACCGAAGGAAGCTCAAGATGGCGATCGACGAGGTTGCCCGCCTTCAGAGGCAGTTGTCTGAGAGAGTCCAGACCGTCTCTGCACAAGGCTCCGACGAGCTCTGCTCCTTGAGGGGGACCATGGAAGAACTATCTATGGCCCTTGGACAGGGAAGGTCGAACTGCAGCGGCTAAAGATTTAGCTGGCCTACGAGCAGCAGGCAGTCAAGGATGCCGAGGCGGAGTCTGAGGTTCTGAGGAAGAGGCTTCGGGAGTCGGAGGGTGAAAGCCGACGGTTCCACCAAATATACCGGAAGATGCTTTTAAGAAAGAAAGAACTGGTAGAAGAAGTCGAAAACTTAAAGCAATCCCTGACAATGATTGGAACCGAGAGTTCGAAGTCAGAAGAAGCCGAGCTTCCTTAGAGCTTCTTTTACCTTTTGTTCTTCCATGTATTCTTTTTTTTTCTTATCATTTTTCTTTTTTGGCCTTCAAAAGCTTTGTAATGCACACTTTACTAATGAAATGAAAAGGAATTTTCTCATTATCTTGTCTATTCTTGCTTTGAGTTGTTGTTTACCGAGTTTCTTTCGTCTTTTGTCTTGTTCAATGTTGACATTGTTTGAAGGTTCCTGATCGTCACCGTATTGATTTGTCCTTTTTATTCATGATCGAAGGTCTTTTTGAGGCCACTCGAGTTTGATGCTTCCTTTCGGTGCTCGAGCTTGGGGGCCCGAACTTCTCATTACCTTGAGGAAGTCAATTTTCTCCGACCAGTGTTGGGTTCCCTCTTAGATACTGAGGGTTTTTGATAAGAGTCTCCTTCCTCGTTGAGATGAGGTTCTTCGTGTCTTTGATGTAGTTTATTTTTTCCTTATCACTGGCGTAGCTCATCACTTTTTCTTTTTCTTTTTCTCTTCTTCCTTTTTTTTTTGTGTTCGAGTGAGGGTTTTTTCTCTGCTCTTAACGGGGTTATAGGGGTGTAGAGGAGCCGTTGAGGAGACTTTCCCCCTCATCCGATCTTGAACGACTGGGTCTTCATTTGTGTCAGGATGAGGTTCTCCTCCTGTTCCTGACACAGTCAATTTCAGCTCATGTTAGGATGAGATTTTCCTCCTGTTCCTAACAGGACTGTGGGGGCACGTAAGGGCTGTTGCAAGGGCCTCTCCCCCCATCCGATCTCTAAATAATCGGACCTTCGACTTTGCTTATGTTAGGATGAGGTTCTCCTTCTGTTCCTAACATACTGTGGGGGTGCATAAAGGCCGTTGCAAGGGCCTCTCCCCCCATCCGATCTCTAAATAATCGAGCCTTCGATTTTGCTCATGTTAGGATGAGGTTCTCCTCCTGTTCCTACAATGGCTGTGGGGGCACATAAGGACCATTGCAAGGGCCTCTCCCCCCATCCGGTCTCTAAATAACTAGGCATTCGACTTTGCTCATGTTAGGATGAGGTTCTCCTCCTATTCCTAATATCGCTGTGGGGGTGCTAGGAATAGTGTCCCAAAGCCAATTGTCAGCCTGTTGATGATTGTGTTCATTTTTGTATTTGTACATGAATTATGAATTAATAAAAATTATTTTGATATTTTTCATCACAAAATATTTCATCTTCTAATGAACTCCTATGTTGTGGTGAAGTCCTTAGGACTATTTAGACTCGACAAAGGAGGATTTGTCATTTAGTCCTTAAATCTGTTCGTGACCAAATGATACGTTGTTACCAAGGATGACAACGTTTATCAAGCATAGGTCGTTGTGTGCCATATAAGTTGGTTGTCCTCTTAACTAATGAGTGTGGAGACACTGGTATGGCATACAGGTGAGATGTAAGGGTACATCTGCACTGAACGTGACCGACTCTGAAGCTATTTTTGCTGTCAAAATTTGCTCCGATGGAATATGGATATAAATATCCCTCCGACCTGAGACCACCACAGTGACTTGCAAGCAACTCACTGCACTTAGGCACTGACTACCTGAATTTTTAATTCAGTGACGGAAGGCTGCTGGGTGTAGTCAAGTACTTGACTTTTCGGTGCGTGTGTCAAGATGGGATTGACCACTCCAGTTTAGGAGCTGTGTATAGTCGTGTTTCAATTTAGCAAAATCTTGGCCAGGGTAGTCCTTGTGAGGAGTCACAGGACTGTTTGAGTTGATTACGATTTGGATGATCTGATCAGGGTTGACAGTTTAACCTTGAGTCGTCCTAAACACAGGGGTCAAAATGATGAATTATACAGTAACCATATTCATGTAGGTTCTGACTGTTATGATTGTGACTCTTCGACCTATCTGAACGTCGAATACCATTGCTAGATGGTCACTTCGATTAGTACAGGAATTGGTTCCTGTGCTACCGGCTTAGGTTCGAACCTGCGGGGTCACACACATTAGAGGTTCCTATCTGATCTGATGGCTAATGTAGAATCCTATACATTTGGGACTCAGTGATCGAGAATCAAGATTCTCTGATCACGAGTTCCACACGTTATGGGTATTGGGGTCAAGAGTCCCACAGGTTGGGATTTTTCGATCAGGGTTACATATCGATGAATTCTGATGCCTGATTGCCCATCGAATTTGGACTCAGTATTTATGAGAAATTTAATTAGTGATTTGATCACTAATTAACTCAATTTGATTGAGTAATTATTTTTGGATCAAGTCCAATTGAATTGGATTCAGTTGGGTTTGACCAGATTAGGTTAAGAGTTGACCTAATCATCAAGATGGTTTGGTCCCTGATTTGATCAGGGGTTGGACTTAATCAATTCTTAATTTGATTAAGATTTTATTGAGCTTAATTAAGTCTAATTTTGTTGAGTTTAAATTAGTCTAATTGGACCTAACTTATTTGGTTCAATTAGGTTGGTTTAAATAATTAAACCACCTTGACCCAATCTCCATGCGCCACCTCACTTCCATTGCACCCATTTGAATTCATGAGAAGGAACATTTCATGAATTATTTCCTCATGCCAAGCCCTCTCCACTTTCTACTTTAATGTGCCATTTGAATGGATAAGGATGATTGATTGGCCATTCAAATTCAAAATAAAGTTTGAATTTGAATGGGCAATCAATCTTTGCACTTTATCCCTTTTTTTACGCTCCATTTATTACATGAGAAAAGGTTTCTCATGAAATCACTCCATGCACAATTTTAGCCATGCCTCATGCCTTTAGTGGTAGGAGATGAGTTGGTGTCCATTTGAATTTAAAATTTGATTTGAATTCAAATATGCAATTACTCATCTTTATCCTTTCTTTTGGATAAGATGTTTTACGTTGTTATAAAAGGAGGTGAAGAGTGGGGCGTGTAAGAAGAAGATTTTTGGAGAAAAATTTTGGGGTGTGAGAAGTCTTGTGCGTGAGAAGGAAGTCCATATCCTTCCAAGAGAAAAAGAAAGAAAAGAAAGAAAAGTGGGTGCAAGGTTTTCGGTGAGTTCCCTAGAATTTTAGCCTGGGGTTCGGGAAGTGAGAAAGTGAGCTATGAGTGTCGTGAGCCTATAAAATCTCAGAAAAATCTTCAACATTCTCTCAAGTATGTCTGTTGATAATCCGAAGTGTCCAAAGAATTGACAGACATCGATCGAAGGAGTTCGATCAGCATCAGCCATCAAAAGGGTCCTACAACGAGCTAGCACTCGTAAGGAGTCGATCAAATCAGGAGTTTTATGTGGACGATCTGCAGAGGCCAGACACACTGTGTGGCAGCATCACAATGATCAGACTCTCCCAACAGTGATCAGATTATGGTGATCTACTACCCGCACAAAGGTATTGTGTTCTGAACACATTATAGTAAAGTGTTTACTGTTCGAATTTAAATTTCAAATTTAAATGAATGCATACTATATATCATATTTAGATCCTAGTGTAGGGTAAATTTATGTTAATTAATTAGATTAATTAATATTTTTTCACTGTAAAATCATAATTTTAAAAAAAATTTAAAATTATCATTTTACCCGTGTATTGAATTTTCCCAACAAATGGTATCAGAGCGGGTTCTTAGATATGATATATATATTTGCATGCATAGATTAAGTTATAATCTAAAAGTTTAAATTTAAAATTTGAAATTTAAAATTTGAATTTTGAATTTTGAAAGTTGTTCGAAATTCAAAATTCAAAAATTTAAAATTCAAAATTTGAAATTTGAAATTTAAAAGTTGTTCAAAATTCAAAATTTAAAAATTTAAAATTCAAAATTTGAAATTCGAAATTCAAAATTCAAAAATTTGAAATTCAAAATTCAAAATTCAAAAAATTGAAATTCAAAATTTGAAATTTGAAATTTGGTTGAAATTTTAAATTTGAAATTCAAAATTTAAAATTTGAAATTTGAAATTCAAAATTTAAAATTCAAAATTTTGAAATTTGAAAATTGAAATTTGTTTGAAATTTGAAATTCAAAATTTAAAATTTAAAATTTAAAATTTAAAATTTAAATTTTGAAATTGATATATTTAGATATACTTGATCCAAGTAGCAAGTAATTGAATTGGGTTGGTTGCCATGGCCGTCCGGTCATAGGAGAAAAACAGGGTTTAAAGGCCCTCTCCTCCCCTTCGATGGGGTCTCCTATGGCGGTAGGGGTGCCACTGCAATTATATCCCATGCAGATGAAGCAGCGAAAGGAATTAATTATAAAGGTTCAATTGTAAAATTTATCATGAATGTGTTAGATTAGATCTAAAGGAATATTCATGATTTATTTTGATTGAGTATTTTCTGTTATGTAATTAGCAATAGGATTGCTATTTATGAAATATGCTGATCTATTTGTGAAATGAGTCAACATATTTGGTGAACAGAAAATAAAACCTTTCAAATTTAAAAATTATTTTCGAAATACCAAACCTTGACCCATCAGCCCAAATACTTAATTAAAAGAATTAAGTATTGTCTAGTAGGTCTAGAATTATGAATTAAGACCTAAGACAATTGTATAAACTTGTGGATCAATGGGTTAGATGGATTAGGTCCATAATTGGGTTAGACCTAAGGTTAGCTTAAAGAAATGGACTAAATTAGAGTAATTGATCAAATCTAATCAAAAGTTGAATTAGATTAGGTCAAGGATACTCTAGACTCAACTTCAATAGTTGTAGTTGAATGGGTCCATGTCTTTAACTAGACCAAGATGGACTTAATTCATAGCTATGCGGTGGAACCCTATTTACTAAGTTGATCAAATTAAAACTAATGAACCGGTTGGTGTCTAAGGTAAGTTTGGCAGTTTGACCAGTAGTTTTTAAGCGGGAGCTACTCGCAGTGATTCGATCTCTGACGAGTTAATGGCTTATCCCCACCACTAATCTCACTTACCTGGCCAACCTGGTGAATTAAATTTTGATTAGATCACTTGGTGATTAGGGCTCACCCATGTCATTAGGTAAATCAGTTTGACTGATTTAGGTGCTCCTAATGCCAGCTTTAATTAAATCCTTTTTTAATCTGACTTGGTGAAGTCAGTGGGAGGATTGAAATTGGTTGGATATTTTCTTTTCATCTATCTTTTAATAAAATCCTCAAAAATTTTTAGGTCCTTAAAAATGATTAAGTTATATTGATAACTAAGTCATAGCCTCCCATTAAGTGAGTGATAATGAGTCCATTAGTTTAATAATCATTGGAGGCCCAAAGGCCTGGTGCTTATTGACTAATGAAATTATCATTCATAATATGATAATTTGGTTTGAGTCTTTCTGATGGTGGTCAGGTTGGCCGGCCAAAGTCAGGTCTGATCATTTATTGGTTCGATTCACCAAATCAAATCATGTTAATGGTTGGACCTAACCAGATCTTTTCAGTGGAGGCCAAAGCCTACTGATTAGGTTCTGGGGCAAAATCAATTACTAGAAGTTGTTTAGAGAAACAACTGGTTATGAATCTACCCATAGATGCACATGGATTGACCAACCAAAGTGGGCTCGTGTGTAGTCTGTTTGGATTCTAGTACCCACTAAAGAATTAAAGTAATTCCTCGAATTGAAGGTTGAGGCTACCAGTTCGTAAAAATACTGAGAGAAACTTTAGACTAAAGTCCAAGTCTTTAGTATTTATAATTTATGTACTAATAGAGGTCTGGTTTTCCTTTATGCAGCTATGGCCACTACCCTGTCCCTCCGGTCATTATTAGATAATGACAAGCTCATGGGACCTAATTTCGATAGCTGGTATCAAAAATTAAAAATCATCCTTGAGCATGAGCGGATCCTTTATGTAGTAACGGATCCGGCACCTGAGGAGCCAATCCCGAACGTTAGAGGGACGGTCCGAGACACTTATCAGAAGTGGTTCAACGATCGCACCACTGTTCGGTGCATTATGCTGGCGGCAATGAATGATGAGTTCAGCCGCAGGTTCGAGAACGCCCAGCCACAGGAGATGCTTCAAATGTTGAACAACTCCTTTCGCACGCCTGATGACGTTGAAAGGCACAAAACTAGTTGTGCTATTTTTAATGCTCAGATGAGGGATGGAGCCTCAGTCACTGATCATGTACTGTACATGATCGAAATGATTGAGCGCCTAAATAAACTGGGCTTTCTCCTACACGAGCAGCTCAGTAAGGATGCGATCCTTAACTCATTGCCCAAGTCCTTCCTCCCCTTCCTTACTCATTTTCGGATGACAAAGCCTGCAGTAAACTACCACGGCTTATTGGGGTTGCTGCAGAACTTTGAGAAGGATCACCAGCTCCATAAGGAGTCGATGAATGTTGTGGGAGGGTCTTCTTCTGGTCGTCGACCCTTTAAGAAAGGGAAGAAGAAGAACAAGAAGAAGAAGAATAAGAAGGTGCAGCTGCATGCTGGAACGTCTGCACAGGGTCAGACCAAGAAGTGCAAGCCTGACCAGAGCCAGGCGGAGTGCTTCTTTTGCAAGAAGCAGGGGCACTGGAAGAGGAATTATCCTCTATACATTGCCTCCCTGGACCCGAACAGGTCGAAGAAGAAGCAAGGTACTTATATGATAACATCTTGCAACTTTTCCATTTGTGATACTACTGCCTGGGTATTGGATACCGAAAGCCCTTATCATATTTGCAATTCGATGTAGGATCTGCAGGTCAGTAGGATATTTGATGAAGGTGATAGATTCCTGAACATTGGAGATGGAAGCAATGTTCCAGTTCTAGCATTAGGAATCATGAACGTTGTAATCAATTCTCAAAATATAATTCTAAGTGAATGTCACTATTGTCCAAACTTTTTATTAAATATTATTTCTGTAGGCCTTTTGGCCATGAACGATTATCAATTTTTAATAAAAAGAAATATTTGCAATATCATTTTGAATGGTGTTATAATGTTTGTTGGACAACTTAATAATGAAATTTACTTTCTATCATAACCTGTTAATGTGGTTCAAACCTTCGGTAAATATCCTAGAATAGATAGTGTGTCAGAAGTCTACCTTTGGCACTGTAGGCTAGGTCATATCAATAAGAACAGGATAAATAGGTTGGCTCAAGAAGGAATTCTTGAAGTAGGTGATTGTGAATCACTTCCAACCTGTGAGTCCTGTCTTCTTGGTAAAATGACCAAATCACCTTTTACTGAAAAAGGTGAGTGAGCCATTGAACTCTTGGGTTTGGTACATTCTGATGTATGTGGACCCATGAGCTCAAGTGCAAGAGGTAGATATTTCTACTTCATAACCTTCACAGATGACCTATCGAGGTATGGGTATGTCTATTTAATGAAGCATAAATCGGAGTCGTTTAAAATATTCAAACTATTCCAAAATGAGGTAGAAAAACAAACTGAAAAGTGTATTAAAACTCTTCGATCTGATCGAGGAGGTGAATACCTTTCCAATGATTTTCTGACATATCTTGGAGAGAATGGGATTCTCTCTTAGTGGACTCCTCCTGGAACACCACAACATAATGGTGTATCTGAAAGGAGGAATCGGATCTTGTTGGACATGGTTCGATCCATGATGGGGTTTGCTGGTCTGCCGATCTCCCTCTAGGGATATGCGCTCGAATCGGCTTGGTACCTTCTAAATAGAGTTTCGAGTAAGTCTGTAATCAAAATGTCATATGAGATATGGATAGGACGTAAGCCAGTACTCTCGTACCTTAGGATTTGGGGGTGTCCGACTTATGTTAAACGTTTAATTACGGAAAAGCTTGGACCTAGGTCTGATAAGTGTAATTTTATAGGGTACCCAAAAGTGACCAAAGGGTATTACTTCTACCTAGCTGATGAGTAAAAAGTGTTTGTCAGTGTTAAGGCAATCTTTTTTGAAAAGAAGTTCTTTGATGAAGGGACTGTTGCCTCTAAGATCGAACTTGACCAAGTTCGGCAGGTGGAAAAACCGATACAAGTTGCTGAACCTGAACCGAATTTGGTTAGATCAGATCCAGAGCCCATTGTTCAAGCACCCTTAAGGCGATCTGGCAGAGTACCACGTCAATCGGACAGATACTATGGTTTCTTAGTCCGGGACGGCGATCCTATCGAACTTGATAAAAATGATGAGGATCCGATCACCTACATGGATGCAATGCAGAGACCCGACTCTGAGAAATGGCTGGAGGCCATGAAATCCGAAATGGAGTCCATGAAGGTCAACGATGTGTGGACATTGGTTGACCCACCCGAAGGAGTAAAACCCATAGGGTGTAAGTGGGTCTTCAAGAGGAAGAGAGACGCAGACAGAAAGGAGAAAACCTATAAAGCCCGTCTGGTTGCCAAGGGATATCATCAACGTTATGGTATAGACTATGACGAGATGTTTTCACCTGTGGCAATGCTCAAATCCATTCAAATTATGCTTGCGATAGCTGCCCATCTGGACTATGAAATCTGGCAGATGGATGTGAAGACAGCTTTCCTAAATGGAGAGCTAGATGAAGAGGTGTATATGATACAACCTAAAGGATTCACATCCACAGATGAGTCTAAGGTGTGCAGGCTACAGAGGTCTATTTATGGACTTAAGCAGGCATCACGGAGTTGGAACATACGTTTTGATAAGACGATCAAGACGTATGGCTTCGTTAAGAACGGAGAAAAGCCTTGCATTTATAAGTGGGCTAATGGTCCAGTAGTAGTATTTCTTGTATTGTATGTGGATGACATTCTCTTAATCGAGAATGATGTCCCTGCATTACAGGGAATAAAGATTTGGCTGTCATCACAGTTCTCCATGAAGGATCTGGGAGAAGCTTCCTACATCCTAGGGATAAGGATCTATAGGGATAGATCTAAAAAGTTGCTTGGTTTATCTCAGTCCACGTATATTGATACTATGCTGAAGAGGTTCAGCATGGAGAATTTCAAGAAAGGCTATCTTCCGATAGGCCATGAAATTTTTCTCTCGAAGAGGGATTGTCTGACAACACCTCAAGAGAGAGAGCGTATGGGTAGGATTCCATATGCTTCGGCAGTGGGATTTATCATGTACGCCATGATATGTACATGACCAGATGTGGCATACTCACTAGGGGTAGTGAGTAAATACCAATCTGATCCAGGGGAGTATCATTGGAAGGTTGTTAAAATCATCCTGAAGTATTTAAGAAATACTAAGGACCAGTGGCTTGTTTATGGTGAATCGGACTTGAGACTTATAGGGTTTACAGACTCTAGTTTCCAGTCTGATCACGATGACAGCAAAAGTGTGTCAGGATTTATTTTTACCCTTAATGGTGGGACTATCTACTGAAAAAGTTCTAAGCAACACACAGTGGCTGATTCAGTTTGCGAGGTGGAGTATGTTGCTGCATCAGATGCTGCCAAAGAAGTGGTGTGGCTAAGAAAATTCATCACCGAGCTCGGAGTAGCACCCTCCCTTGTTGGTCCAGTTCTGCTCTACTGTGACAGCTCTAGAGCCATTGCTCAGGCGAAGGAACCAAAGGCACACCAGCGGATGAAGCATATTCTGCACCGCTACCATCTCATCCGAAAAATTATGGATCGAGGTGACGTCGATCTTCAGAAGATCAATGGGAAGGAGAACCTGGCTGACCCATTCACTAAAGCCATTACGGTGAAGGAGTTCGACAATTATAAGTCAAAGATGGGTATTAGATACTGCACCGATTGGCTTTAGGCCAAGTGAGAGATTGTTGGGAATAGTATCCCAAAACCAATCGTCAGCCTGTTGACGGTTGTGCTCATTTTTATATTTGTACATGAATTATGAATTAATAAAAAATATTTTGATATTTTTTATCATAAAATATTTCATCTTCTAATGAACTCCTATGTTGTAGTGAAGTCCTTAGGACTATTTAGACTCGACAAAGGAGGATTTATCGTTTAATCCTTAAATCTGTTCGCGACCAAATGATACGTTGTTATCAAGGACGACAATGTTTATCAAGCATAGGTCATTGTATGCCATATAGGTTGGTTGTCCTCTTAACCAATGAGAGTGGAGACACTGGTATGGCATACAGGTGAGATGTAAGGGTACATTTGCACTGAACATGACCGACTTTGGAGCTATTTCTGCTGTCAAGATTTGTTCTGATGGAATATGGGTATAAATATCCCTCTAACTTGAGACCGCCACGGTGACTTGCAAGCAACTCACTGCACTTAGGCACTGGACTATCTGAATTTTTAATTCAGTGATGGAAGGCTGCTGGGTGTAGTCAAGTACTTGACTTGTCGGTGTGTGTGTCAAGATGGGATTGACCACTCCAGTTTAGGAGCTGTGTACAGTCATGTTTCAATTTAGCAAAATCTTGGCCAGGGTAGTCCTTGTGAGGAGTCACAGGACTGTTTGAGTTGAGCATGATTCAAATGATCTGATCAGGGTTGACAGTTTAACCCTGAGTCATCCTAAACACAGGGGTGAAAAGGATGAATTATGTAGTAACCATATTTATGTAGGTTTTGAGTATTGTGATTGTGACTTTTTGACCTATCTAGATGTCGGGTACCATTGCTAGATGGTCACTTCGATTAGTACAGGAATTGGTTCCTGTGCTACCGGCTTAGGTTCGAACCTGTGGGGTCACACACATTAGAGGTTCCTATCTGATCTGATGGCTGATGTAGAATCCTACATGTTTGGGACTCAGTGATTGAGAATCAAGATTCTCTAATCACGAGTTCCACACATTATGGGTACCGGGGTCAAGAGTCCCATTGGTTGGGACTTTTCGATCAGGGTTACATATTAATGAATTCTGATGCCTGATTGCCCATCGAATTTAGACTCAGTATTTATGAGAGGTTTAATTAATAATTTGATTATTAATTAACTCAATTTGATTGAGTAATTATTTTTGGATCAAGTCCAATTGAATTGGATTCAGTTGGGTTTGACCCGATTAGGTTAAGCGTTGACCAAATCATCGAGATGGTTTGGTCTCTGATTTGATCAGGGGTTGGGCTTAATCAATTCCTGAGTTGATTAGGATTTTATTGAGCCTAATTAAGCCTAATTTAGTTGGGTTTAAATTAGTCTAATTGGACCTAACTTATTTGGTTCAATTAGGTTGGTTTAAATAATTAAACCACCTTGACCCAATCTCCATGCGCCACCTCACTTCCATTGCACCCATTTGAATTCATGAGAAGGAACTTCTCATGAATTATTTTCTCATGCCAAGCCCTCTCCATGCCTCACTTTAATGTGTCATTTGAATGGATAAGGATGATTGGTTGGCCATTCAAATTCAAAATAAAGTTTGAATTTGAATGGGCAATCAATCTTTGCACCTTATCCTTTTTTTTATGCCCCATTTATTACATGAGAAAAGGTTTCTCATGAAATCACTCCATGCACAATTTTAGCCATGCCTCATGCCTTTAGTGGATAAGGGATGAGTTAGTGTCCATTTGAATTTAAAATTTGATTGGAATTCAAATGTGCAATTACTCATCTTTATCCTTTCTTTTGGATAAGACGTTTGACGTTGTTATAAAAGGAGGTGAAGAGTGGGACGTGTAAGAAGAAGATTTTTGGAGAAAAATTTTATGACGTGAGAAGTCTTGTGCGTGAGAAGGAAGTCCATATCCTTCCAAGAGAAAAAGAAAGAAAAGAAAGAAAAGTGGGTGCAAGGTTTCCGGTGAGTTTCCTAGAGTTTTAGCCTGGGGTTCGGAAAGTTAGAAAGTGAGCTACGAGTATCGTGAGCCCACAAAATCTCAAGAAGATCTTCAACATCCTCTCAAGCATGTTTGTTGACAATCCAGAGCATCCGAAGAATCGACAGACATCGATCGAAGGAGTTCGATCAGCATCGACCGTCGAAAGGGCTCTACAACGAGCTAGCACTCCTGCATCCGAAGACTATACAACCTCTTCTTCAGCATTAGCTTGTTGCACATATTTTTCCACATATATATAGTGTGCAACTTCAACCAAAGGTCCTTCGGGGTCTTTTCTTCTAGCACCGAATACAATGCCGCATCAACCAAACATCCTCTGATCACCGAGCATGCTTTCTTCTCCAATGATGTCCACTGTCTATCTGTCATTCCCTCAGGCTTCTAATCCAAAGCCTGATCCAGATCTGCTTGCACCAGAAGATCCTCCACCCAAATTTTCCACATGAAAAAATTTTTCTTGCCATCAAACTTCTCGAGATCGACCTTCATATTACTTCCCATGACTAGATCCAAGCCAAACAAGCAATATAAAATCAAGAAGTGTAGAATATATCTTGATGGTACCTTGCTGAAAATTTTCAGCACTTGGGATCTTTAACTTCTCGTGCTTGGAACCGCTTCCTCACTATCGTGGCTCTGATACCAACTATTGGAGCATGATCCTGGCTCCTCCCACGGACCTTGGGTGCAGCAAAACCAGCAACGAACAAATCTGGAGACTTCTGGACTCGATCGAAGGCCCTTGATGAAATTAGCCTTGCAGATCTGTCCCGCTGCAGCCTTTCCTGTAGATCTGTTGATGGAGATCTCACCCACACCTCAAATGACCTCAGATCAACTCCAGATCTGAGAGGAACTTGTACCAACCTCTTCTCAAGATATTTCAGGTCCTGGACCTGATGTTTGGGTGACTACAAGAGAGGAAGAGAGAAAAGTGGTTGGCGGCACAAAGGGGGAGCCTAGCGCCTCCCCTTGCTTTCCTGCCTTTTTGGGACCTGGCGGCAAGAAACCCTAGGGTTTCTTGCTTCTGAGGTGTGGAGAATAGCTGGAGAGAGAGGGAGAAGAGAGAGAGAGACTTGGGAGAAAGAGTTTAGTATTTTCTTGGCTTAATCAAACCTATACAGTGCATGTATATATAAACACAGGGTCAAGTGATCACAACAGGTGGTGTGTCCAAGGCCTAGGGGACCAAGGCTAAGGCCAAGGTCCATCATTCATGAGGGCTTCATGGAGGCTCTAGGGCTAGTTGGGCCCTTGGTTGAAAGGCTGTGGGCCTTTCGGATTCTTGAGGTCTAGGTTATGTGGGCCTCAAGGGACCAACTCTTTATGGGCCAGGTCTGGGCCCAAGATAGGTGAGATTAGGTCGAGTCATGGGTGTACATGGGCTTGGGTTAACCTAATCTCCCATAGAGTTGGTCAAGAAAGTTTTGAGTTTGGGTCACTTGACCCTGTGCTTATATATACATGTACTGTGTATAGGTTTGATTAAGCCAAGAAAATACAGAACTCTTTCTCCCAAGTCTCTCTCTCTCTTCTCCCTCTCTCTCCAGCCATTCTCCATGCCCCAGGAGCAAGAAACCCTAGGGTTTCTTGCCGCCAGGTCCATAAAAGGAAAGAAAAGCAAGGAGGCGCTAGCCCCTTCCCCCTTGCAGTCGCCGACTCTCTCTCTTCTTCCTCTCTTGCAGCCACCCAAGCATCAAGTCCAAGACCTGAAATCTCTTACAAAGAGGTTGATACAAGTCCTTCTCAGATCTGGAGTTGATCTGAGGTCGTTTGAGGCACGGGAGAGATCTCCATCAACAAATCCACAGGAAAGGCTGCAGCAGGATAGATCTACAAGGTCTGTCTCCATCTACCTTCTTCCTCATCTAGAACATCTTTATTTAAGATCTATAAATTGAAAGACCTCAGTCCATGCCTGATCTGTTTGGGTACCAGATCTTGGATTTTTCTGAGGTGATTTCAGAGGTATTCTTCATTTGGAACAAAAGGCCGATGAAGAAGACAGCAATTAGGCTGATTTCATCAAGGGCCTTAGATCGAGTCCAGAAGTCTTCAGATCTGTTTGTTGCTGGTTCTACTACACCCAAGGTCTGTGGGAGGAGCTGGGATCATGCTTCAATAGTTGGTATCAGAGCCACGGTGGTGAGGAAGCGGTTCCAAGCACGAGAAGATGAAGATCCCAAGTGCTGAAAATTTTCAGCAAGGTACCATCAAGGTATATTCTATACTTCTTGATTTTATATTGCTTGTTTGACTTGGATCCAGTTATGGGCAGCAATATGAAGGTCAAATTTGAGAAGTTTGATGGCAAGAAAAATTTTTCCATGTGAAAAATTTGGGTGGAGGATCTTCTGGTGCAAGCAGATTTGGATTAGGCTTTGGATGAGAAGCCTGAGGGAATGACAGATAGACAGTGGGCATCGTTGGAGAAGAAAGAATGCTCGGTGATCAGAGGATGTTTGGCAGATGCGAAGTTGTATTCGGTGCTGGAAGAAAAGATCCCGAAGAGCCTTTGGTCGAAGTTGCACACCATGTATATGGGGAAGAATATGTGCAACAAGCTGATGCTGAAGAAGAGGTTGTACAGTCTTCGGATGCAGGAGGGATCTGATGTGATTGGCCACATTCAGAGGTTCGACCAGTTGTGCACGGAGTTGATGAATATCGGGGTGAAGCTGGATGAGGAGGACAAGTCTCTGTTGCTGTTGTGTTCACTGCCAGGATCATATGATTCTTTGGTGACTACACTGCTCTACGGCAAGGAGACTCTGGAATATGAGGACATGGTCTCGGTGCTGAGGTCTAATGAGCAAGGGAAAAGTTGACCAGAGATCAGGCTCCCCAGAAGGGTTTGGCAGTAGGGGAGAGGACAGGTAGAGGTAGAGGCAGAAGCAAGTTCAGGGGATGGTCCAAGTCCAGGAAGGGAAAGAAAGAGATGAAATGCTTCAAGTGCAACGAGTTCGGACACTTCAAGCGAGAATGTCCACTATGGAAGAGCAAGAAGGGAGAAAGAAGTGGCTCAGAATCAGTGAGTGTAGTTGCTGGGCAACAGGTGGAGGATGATCTACTTGTGGTATCAGATAGTCACAGGCATTACACAGAGGAGTGGACACTAGACTCTGCATGCTCACATCACTACACACCACACAGGTCTTGGTTTGCGACATACACCAAGACAGATGAGGGATCAGTGACTCCAGACGACAATCATCCTTGCAAGGTGGCTGGGATAGGGATGTCAGGGTGGGGATGTTTGATGGGATTGTGAGGACATTGACAAATGTAAAGCACGTCCCAGAGCTGGAAAAGAATCTGGTGTCACTAGGCTACTTGGAGCGCAGTGGATACAGCTTCAGCAGTAGGGCTAGAAGCGAAGTACTGAACATCTCCAATGGAGCTATGGTGGTAATGAGAGGCAGAAGGTTGGACAATAACCTCTATCGCATGAAGGGATCTGTGGTGACTGAAGAGTCTGATGCAGCAGCTGCAGCACAGGACCAGTAGGGGGCTTACAGGATATGGCACTACCGCCTAGGCCACATGGGTGACAAAGGGCTGAGGGAGTTGAGCAGGAGAGGACTCATCTCTGATTTGGAGGATGGTGCTACAAGGGAGATCTGTGAGCCTTGCCAGATGGGAAAGTAGAGGAGAGTTCAGTTCAACATCAGTACAACCCACAGTGCAGCCCCTCTGGAGTTAGTATACACGGATGTGTGGGGACCAGCCCCAGTTTTAGCTAGGAATGGGGCCAGATACTTCATGACCCTGATTGATGATTTTTCAAGAAAACTTTGGATTTACTTCATGAGAGAGAAGTCAGAGGTCTTTACCAAGTTCAAGATCTGGAGAGCTGAGGTGGAGAAGGAGCAGGGGAGGAACGTGAAGTGTCTGAGGTCAGACAATGACGGAGAGTACACCAGTAGAGAGTTCCAGGACTACTGTGAGGAGTGTGGGATCAGGAGACACTTCTCAGTTAAGGAGACTCCATAGTAGAATGGGGTGGCCGAGAAGATGAACAGAACACTTCTGGAAAAGGCACGATGCATGAGGCTACAGGCAGGGCTTCCAAAGGTGTTTTGGGTTGACACAGTTGACGCAGCAGGTTACTTGATCAATCGATCACCTCACACCAAGTTGGATGGCAGGCTTTCAGAGGAGGTGTGGTCTGGGAGGACAGTTGGGCTGGGCTATCTACGAGTATTTGGGTGCACGGCCTATGTGCACATTGGAGCTGGTGAGCGGAGCAAGCTAGACGCCAGATCACACAAGATGGTGTTTCTAGGCTATCCGTGAGGAGTCAAGGGATACAGGCTGTGGGATCCCTTGGAAAAGAAGGTTATCATTAGTCAGGATGTGACTTCTGATGAGGAGTCAGTCCTATGAAGGTGAGCAGGCATGGAGGAGCAGCAGGAGCAGGAGGAGGTCCAGTAGGGCACTGCTGGACAGCTAACCTCTTTGATTTTGCCTCTTGCAGGTACTACGGGAGGATATGATATTCAAGTGGAGAACCTATCTAAGGTGTCTCCACAGGTGGAGAGGACTCAGATGGATGATCGAGATGGAGAGGTCCAACAGGAGCGAGCTGGACCGAGGACTGATATCGATGTTGCCCTACACAAGCCCAAGAGGACCATCAGGCAACCGAACCGATATGGCTTCGAGGAGATGCTGTCATATGCCCTGGTGACAGCGAATGGATACCCATATACATATCAGGAGGCTATTGAGAGCCAGGACAGAGAGTGGTGGGTCCAGACGATGTCCGAGGAGATACCGTCTCTCCATCGGAACCAGACGTGGCAATTGGTGCAGTTGTCACAGGGGAAGAGGCCCATTGGCTGCAAATGGGTCTACAGTCGCAAGGAAGGGCCTTCAGAGTAGGGAGGTATCAAATTTAAGGCGAGGTTAGTGGCCAAGGGATACTCCCAGAAGGAAGGCATCGACTTCAGCGAGGTCTTCTCTCCCGTCGTCTGACATACTTCCATCAGAGTGTTGCTGAGCATTGTAGCAGCTCAGGATTTAGAGCTAGAGCAGATGGATGTCAAGACGGTGTTCCTCCATGGGCATTTGGAGGAGAGGATTTACATGGAGTAGCCACCAGGTTTCAGGGATCCAGGATCGGAGGAAAAGGTTTGTTTATTGCAGAAGTCACTGTACGAGCTGAAGCAGTCGTCGAGGCAATGGTACAAGCGGTTCGACTCCTATGTGCACAGCATTGGACTTTCCAAGTGCGAGTTTGATCCCTGTGTTTATGTTCAGTCTCTTGAGGATGGTTCTAGGCTGTTCCTACTCTTATATATGGATGACATGCTTATAGCATGCAAGAGTAGGAAGGTTGTGTAGGATCTGAAGGCATCCTTATCTCAGGAGTTTGAGATGAAGGATTTGGACCCTACAAGGAAGATCCTAGGCATGGAGATTTTCAGAGACCGAGCCCGGAGGGTGCTGCATCTATCTCAGGGGGGATACATACAGAAGGTCTTAGTGTTATGATCCAGGTGGTGTGCCCAAGGCCCAGGGGACCAAGGCTAAGGCCAAGGTCCATCATTCATGAGGGCTTCATGGAGGCTCTAGGGCTAGTTGGGCCCTAGGTTGAAAGGCTGTGGGCCATTCGGGTTCTTGAGGTCTAGGTTATGTGGGCCTCAAGGAACCAACTCTTTATGGGCCAGGTCTGGGCCCAGGAGAGGTGAGATTAGGTCGAGTCATGGGTGTACATGGGCTTGGGTTAACCTAATCTCCCATAGAGTTGGTCAAGAGAGTTTTGAGTTTGGGTCACTTGACCCGGTGTTTATATATACATGTACTTGTATAGGTTTGATTGAGCCAAGTAATAAAAGAACTCATTCTCCCAAGTCTCTCTCTCTCTTCTCCCTCTCTCTCCAGCAATTCTCCATGCCCCAGGAGCAAGAAACCCTAGGGTTTCTTGCCGCCAGTCCATAAAAGGAAAGAGAAGAAGGGGAGGCGCTAGCCCCTTCCCCCTTGCAGCTGCCTACCAGATCTGCTCTCCCCCTCTTGCAGTTATCCAAACACTAGGTCCAAGATCTAGAATCTCTTGAAAAGAGAATGGTACAAGTTTCTCTCAGATCTGGAATTGATCTGAGGTCGTTTGAGGTACAGGTGAGATCTCCATCAACAGATCTACAAAAAGGCTGCAGCAGGATAGATCTGCGAGATCTGTCTCCATCTATCTTCTTCCCTATCTAGAATATCCTGATTTGAGATCTATAAATTAGAAGACCTCGGTCCAGGTCTGATCTGGTTGGGTACCAGATCTTGGATTTTTTAGAGGTGGTTTCAAAGGTGTTCTTCATCTGGAATGAAAGGCTGATGAAAAAGACAGCAACCAGGCTGATTTCGTCAAGGGCCTTGGATCGTGTCCAGAAGTCTCCAGACCTATTCGTTGCTAGTTCTGCTACACCAAAGGTCCGTGAGAGGAGCCAGGATCATGCTCCAATAGTTGGTATTAGAGCCACGGTGGTGAGGAAGCGGTTCCAAGTGCAAGAATTTGAAGATCCCGAGTGCTGAAAATTTTCAGCAAGGTACCATCAAGGTATATTCTACACTTCTTGATTTTATATTGCTTGTTTGGATTGGATCCAGTCATGGGCAGCAATATGAAGGTTGAGTTCAAGAAGTTTGATGGCAAGGAAAATTTTTTCATGTGCAAAATCCGGGTGGAGGATCTTCTAGTGCAAGCAGATCTGGATCAGATTTTGGATGAGAAACCTGAGGGAATGACAGATAGACAGTGGGCATCGTTGGAGAAGAAAGTATGCTCGATGATCAGAGGATGTTTGGCAGATGCGGTGTTGTATTCAGTGCTGGAAGAAAAGACCCCGAAGGGCCTTTGGTCGAAGTTGCACACCATATACATGGGGTAGAATATGTGCAACAAGCTGATGCTGAAGAAGAGGTTGTACAGTCTTCGGATGCAGGAGGGATCTAATGTAATTGGCCACATTCAGAGGTTCGACCAGTTGTGCATGGAGTTGGTGAATATCGGGGTGAATCTGGTTGAGGAGGATAAGTCTCTATTGCTTCTATGTTTGCTGTCCGGATCATATGATTCTTTGGTGACTACACTGCTCTACGGCAAGGAGACTCTAGAGTATGAGGACATGGTCTCGGTGCTGAGGTCGAATGAGCAGATGGAAAGGTTGACCAGAGATCAAGCTCCACAGGAGGGTTTGGTAGTAGGAGAAAGGACAGGTAGAGGCAGAAGCAAGTCCAAGGGGCGGTCCAAGTCCAGGAAGGGAAAGAAAGAGGTGAAATGCTTCAAGTGCAACGAGTTCGGGCACTTCAAGCGGGAATGTCCACTATGGAAGAGCAAGAAGGAAGAAAGAAGTGGCTCAGAATCAGTGAGTGCAGTTGCTGGGCAGCAGGTGGAGGATGATCTACTTGTGGTATCAGATGGTCACAGGCATTACACAGTGGAGTGGACACTAGGCTCTGCGTGCTCACATCACTACACACCACACTGATCTTGGTTTGCGACATACACCAAGACAGATGAGGGATGAGTGACTCTAGGCAACAATCATCCTTGCGAGGTGGCTGGGATAGGGACAGTCAGGGTGAGGATGTTTGATGGGATTGTGAGGACATTGACAAATATAAAGCACGTCCCAGAGCTGGAAAAGAATCTAGTGTCACTAGGCTACTTGGAGCGCAGTGGATACAGCTTCAGCAGTAGGGCTAGAAGTGGAGTACTAAACATCTCCAATGGAGCTATGGTGGTGATGAGAGGCAGGAGGTTGGACAATAACCTCTATCGCATGGAGGGATCTGTGGTGACCGAAGAGTCTAATGCAGTAGCTGCAGCACAAGACCAGGAGGGGGCTTACAGGATGTATCACTACTGCCTAGGCCACATGGGTGACAGAGGGCTAAGGGAGTTGAGCAGGAGAAGACTCATCTCTGATCTGGAGGATGGTGCTACAAGGGAGATCTGTCAGCTTTGCCAGATGGAAAAGTAGAAGAGAGTTCAGTTCAACATCAGTACAACCCGCAGTGCAGCCCCTCTGGAGTTAGTACACACGGATGTGTGGGGACCAGCCCCAGTTTTAGCTAGGAATGGGGCCAGATACTTCATGACCCTGATTGATGATTTCTCAAGAAAACTCTAGATTTACTTCATGAGAGAGAAGTCAGAGGTCTTCACCAAGTTCAAGATCTGGAGAGCGGAGGTGGACAAGGAGCAGGGGAGGAGCGTAAAGTGTGTGAGGTCAGACAATGGTGGGGAGTACACCCGCAGAGAGTTCCAGGACTACTGTGAGGAGTGTGGGATCTGGAGACACTTCTCAGTTAGGTGAACTCCATAGCAGAATGGGGTGGCCGAGAGGATGAACAGAACACTTCTGGAAAAGGCATGATGCATGAGGCTGTAGGCAAGGCTTCCACAGGCATTCTGGGTTGACACAGTTGATGCAGCCGGTTACTTGGTCAATCGGTCACCTCACATCAGGTTGGATGGTAGGCTTCTAGAGGAGGTGTGGTCTAGGAGGATAGTTGGGCTGGGCCATCTACAGGTATTTGGGTGCACGGCCTATGTGCACATTGGAGCTGGTGAGCGGAGCAAGCTAGACGCCAGATCACGTAAGGCGGTGTTTCTAGGCTATCCGCGAGGAGTCAAGGGATACAGGCTGTGGGATTTCTTGGAAAAGAAGGTCATCATTAGTCAGGATGTGACTTTTGATGAGGAGTCAGTCCTACGGAGGTGAGTAGGCATGGAAGAGCAGCAGGAGTAGGAGGAGGTCCAGCAGGGCGCTGCTGGACAGCTTACCTCTTTGATTTTGCCTCTTGCAGGTACTACAGGAGGACATGACATTCAGGTGGAGCACCTACTTAAGGTGTCTCCACAAGAGGAGAGGACTCAGATGGATGATCGAGGTGGAGAGGTCCAGCAGGAGCGAGCTGGATCGAGGACTAATATCGATGTTGCCCTACACAAGCCCAAGAGGACCATCAGGCAACCGGACCGATATGGCTTCGAGGAGACGCTGTCATATGCCCTGGTGACAGCGAATGGAGACCCATATATGCATCAAGAGGCTATTGAGAGCCAAGACAGAGAGCGGTGGGTCCAGGCGATGTTCGAGGAGATGCAGTCTCTCCACAAGAATCAGATGTGGCGATTGGTGCAGTTGCCATAGGGGAAGAGGCCCATTGGCTGCAAATGGGTCTACAGTCGCAAGGATAGAGTGGAGCTGGTTGAGGCCTTGGGACACCAAGTTGGAGATTGTTATGATCCAAGTGGTGTGCCCAAGGCCCAGGGGACCAAGGCTAAGGCCAAGGTCCATCATTCATGAGGGCTTCATGGAGGCTTTAGGGCTAGTTGGGCCCTAGGTTGAAAGGCTGTGGGCCTTTCGGGTTCTTGAGGTCTAGGTAATGTGGGTCTCAAAGAACTAACTCTTTGTGGGCCAGGTCTGGGCCTAAGAGAGGTGAGATTAGGTCGAGTCATGGGTGTACATGGGCTTGGGTTAACCTAATCTCCCATAGAGTTGGTCAAGGGAGTTTTGGGTTTGGGTCACTTGACCTGGTGTTTATATATACATGCACTTGTATAGGTTTGATTGAGCCAAGTAATAGAAGAACTCTTTCTCCCAAGTCTCTCTCTCTCTTCTCCCTCTCTCTCCAGCAATTCTCCATGCCCCAGAAGCAAGAAACCCTAGGGTTTCTTGCCGCCAGTCCATAAAAGGAAAGAGAAGAAGGGGAGGCGCTAGCCCCTTCCCCCTTGCAGCCGCCTACCAGATCTGCTCTCCCCCTCTTGCAAGCATCCAAACACTAGGTCCAGGCCCTAGAATCTCTTGAGAAGAGATTGGTACAAGTCCCTCTCAGATCTGGAGTTGATCTGAGATCGTTTGAGGTGCGGGTGAGATCTCCATCAACAGATCTACAAAAAGGCTGCAGCAGGACAGATCTGCGAGGTCTGTCTCCATCTATCTTCTTCTCCATCTAGAATGCCTTGATTTAAGATTTACAAATTGGAGGACCTCGGTCCAGGTCTGATCTGGTTGGGTACTAGATGTTGGATTTTTTAGAGGTGGTTTCAAAGGCGTTCTTCATCTGGAACGAAAGGCTGATGAAGAAGACAGCAACCAGGCTGATTTCCTAAAGGGCCTTGGATCGTGTCCAGAAGTCTCCAGATCTATTCGTTGCTGGTTCTGCTGCATCAAAGGTCCCTGGGAGGAGCCAGGATCGTGCTCCAACACTTAGAGAGGTTCGGGATGAAGGGAGCAAAGCCGGTAGAGCTGCCACTTGTCGGTCACTTCAGACTCTCGAAGATCATGGCGCCACAGACTGAGGTGGAGGCTCAAGAGTTGGAGAAGGTTCCTTATGCTTCAGGAGTTGGGAGCTTGATATATGTGATGGTTTGTTGTAGGCCAGACATCGCTCATGCAGTAAGTCAGGTTAGTAGGTTCATGACGCAACCTGGCAGGGAGCACTGGAGAGCTCTGAAGTGGATATTCAGATACCTGGCGGGATCAGTTGGAGTTGGCATCTGCTACGGACAGTGAGGAGGTGCAGTTGGAAACTCGACATGTCCAAAGAGGCTCAGGGGTTGATTGGCAGTTATGTAGATGCAGACTTTGGTGGAGATGTGGATACCCGAAGGTCTACAACAGGCTTCATCTTTAGCCTGTATGGAGGTCCTATTTCTTAGAGATCGAGTCTGCAGCCTATCACGGCCCTATCCACTACAGAGGTGGAGTACATCAAGCTGACAGAAGTAGCTAAGGAGGCAATTTGGCTGAAGAATTTGTTGACGGAGATGGGCCTTACTTAGGAGGCCATTAGAGTGCACTGTGACAGTCAGAGTGTACTTCTATTAGCACAAAACTCAGTCTATCATGCAAGGATAAAGCACATCGACATTCGGTATCATCGGATCAGGGAGCTTGTGGAGGATGGCGAGGTGGAGCTGGTAAAGGTACATACCAAGGAGAACCCAGCTGGTACACTTACGAAGGTACTTCCATGGGACAGCTTTCAGAGATGTGTTGAGCTGATGCGGCTGATGGATAGAGTGGAGCTGGTTGAGGCCTTGGGACATCAAGGTGGAGATTGTTGTGATCCAAGTGGTGTGCCCAAGGCCCAGGGGACCAAGGCTAAGGCCAAGGTCCATCATTCATGAGGGCTTCATGGAGGCTCTAGGGCTAGTTGGGCCCTAGGTTGAAAGGCTGTGGGCCTTTCGGGTTCTTGAGGTCTAGGTTATGTGGGCCTCAAGGGACCAACTCTTTATGGGCCAGGTCTGGGCCTAGGATAGGTGAGATTAGGTTGAGTCATGGGTATACATAAGCTTGGATTAACCTAATCTCCCATAGAGTTGGTCAAGGGAGTTTTGGGTTTGGGTCACTTGACCCTGTGTTTATATATACATGTACTGTGTATAGGTTTGATTAAGCCAAGAAAATATAGAAATCTTTCTCCCAAGTCACTCTCTCTCTTATCCCTCTCTCTCCAGCAATTCTCCATGCCCCAGGAGCAAGAAACCCTAAGGTTTCTTGCCACCAGGTCCATAAAAGGAAAGAAAAGCAAGGAGGGGCTATCCCCTTCCCCCTTGCAGCCGCTGACTCTCTCTCTTCTCCCTCTCTTACAGCCATCCAAGCATCAGGTCCAGGACCTGAAATCTCTTACGAAGAGGTTGATATAAGTCTCTCTTAGATCTGGAGTTGATCTGAGGTCGTTTGAGGTGCGGGAGAGATCTCCATCAACAGATCCACAGGAAAGGCTGCAGCAGGACAGATCTGCAAGATCTGTCTCCATCTACCTTCTTCCCTATCTAGAATGCCCCAATTTGAGATTTACAAATTGAAAGACCGTAGTTCAGGCCTGATCTAGTTGGGTACCAGATTTTGGATTTTTCAGAGGTGATTTCAGAGGCATTCTTCATCTGGAACGAAAGGCTGACGAAGAAGACAGCAACCAGGCTGATTTCGTCAAGGGCCTTAGATCGAGTCCAGAAGTCTCCAGATCTATTTGTTGCTGGTTCTGCTGCACCCAAGGTCTGTGAGAGGAGTGGGATCATGCTCCAACACCACCTGGATCACAACAATAATCAGATTATGGCATGAGCCCAATTGGATTTAAGTGGGCGCCCCAAATGGATAAGAACCAAAGAGTCCAGATAAACTTGGACTCTTTGGCGCCACTCTATTTATGCTTATCCAATGTTGGTGACACCTTTTGGAGATAAGGTGAGGTTCTTATCTGATATGATCAGATGATATCACTCCACCAATCAGAATTTTTTCAGAATTTATTTGATTGGTCGAATGATGTGGCACTGCGCAGCATACAGAATTATATAAATCCTGCTGCACTTAGGGTTTTGAGATAGAACTTGTTTTATGCAAAAAACCTATTAGCTGCTACCCCTCCTCTCTTATCCATGTCCTCCCTACTTCCTTTCT